>NC_056748.1:478207254-478319754 GCF_019279795.1 Protopterus annectens
TATATATATATATATATATATATATATATATATACACACACACACATTATGTCATATTATCGGAGTTCCAAAACTTTGAAGTTCATATTACCGAGACCATGTAATTGAAGTTTCTGAACTTTGAACATTAAAAAAATAAATAAACAAAAAAAATTCTATTTTTAATGTTTTTGCAGGGGGCAAGCCCCCTGCACCCCCCACGTGGGTGGCTGCACCCCTACCCCCTGCTAATTAAATATACCAACTTTGAGATTGCAGTACATTGTGGAAAAGGGTAAATTTCCCATTCTGCAACAACGTTGATCATATGGTCTTGACCATATGACTTTCAAAGTTTTGAAACTTTGATAATCTGATACAGACTTATGCGTGTCTGTGTATATATACATATATATATATATATATATATATATATATATATCTACGCATGTGCATTTTGCTCATGGATTTGCTACCAATCAGAAATGTGATGTTCTTCGTGTTTCACTGTTGCAGTCTATCCTGCTGGCAGGCTACCCACAGTCGGCCTGAATTCCAAAGTCTAGGTCCGGCGTCAGTTACTGTCGCCTCTTCCCTGATGTCAGTACGCCAGGGGTATAAAAGATGCAGCCTACGCCATTTTCTTCAGTCTTTCTTGTTGCGCGGTGCCTGAAACAAAAGCAGTTCGCAAGTGCCGGTCGATCTGAGATTTTCGTGTTCGAATTTCAGATCCGAAGTCTTCACTAAAACGCTAAGTACCCCATTGAGGAAACTTTCTTCTTGCTCCAGACCGATGTCAGAAAAAGTTAATAATTGTATTTCTTGTGGGAAGCAAATACCTCATAAGGACTTTCATTCTTACTGTATTCCTTGCCCTAGGCACTGACCATGACGTTGCTAGTTGTCGGTTTTGTGCTAGATTTAACCAACGCACTATTAAGCATCGGTACAATTTTGCATTTCACTATTTTGGCAGAATATTTAACTATACCATGTCTTCAGATAGCCATTCGACTACCGGAATTCACAAGGAACTCAAAGAAAAGGACAGGCATCCGAGGTCCAAAACCGGCGACAAGGCTTCTTCTAAGCCAGTCGCCGGTTCTCAGTGAGGCGCCTTCGCAGCCCCTGATGACCATTACTTCAGACTCACACACCGCTACCGACACTCACGTGGAGTCAACCAGGCCACTGGAAGCTCAAGGTATTGGACCTTCGGAAACTATTCCCTCAGATGGGTCTGGAGCCGCTGAGCAGGCATCGGCTTCTGAGTGTGTTTTCAGACCTACTCAATTATATGTTAAAGCGACTTCAGCTTCTAAGGCAAAGACTAAAGCACCTTTAAAGACAAAGAAACAAGTACAACAGCCTCATGGACAGGCCTTCATGCCTAACAAGTACAACAGCCTCATGGACAGGCCTCCATGCCTGAAAAACAGATGCTCAAAATGGCCGAAGACCTAATTACTTTGATCAGGGGTTCCCATCCCCCTCCCGATAAGAGGCCTAGGCAAGAGACAGAATATGAATCTTCAGATCAGGTTTCCATTTCATCTGATTCCTCTACTGATCAGGAATACTCTCTTCCTCCCTATGAGGATTCTGATGCTGAAGAATCTATCCCTTCAGCCTCTCCTCCTGAGGATTATTCTTTTGGGGAAACTTTACATACCATGAGGGAGCATTTCCACTGGGGGAGTCAAGATTATTCTGAATCTAAGAAAAGGCTCAGAGACTTCCTTTGACTACCACAACACAGGCCCCTAGGTATTCCACCTGTGTTAGACATTGTAAATGATGTATTTTCAGAGTCCAGTCTGACCCCTGACTCCTTACCTCCAGCGCCTGTTAAGCTGGACAGGTACTACAGGGTTCCTGACTCTCATAAATTCCTTTTCAAAAACCCTGCTGCTGACCCAGAAACTATCTCTCAGGGTCCCAAAGGGGTCAAGGCTTCCACTGCAAAAAACACTACTCCCTCTGACAGAGATTCTAGGGCACTGGATAGAAGGGGAAAAAAGATTTACACTTCTGCTACCTTGGCTATAAGGGCTTTAAATTGTCAGTTTCATATGCTCAAATATCAGCAATATATTATGTCACTGCTTAAACAGAAAATGTTGATGAATTCTGAATGTGCAGAAAACAAAGAAATGCAGGATTTATTGCATGCAGCTGAACAAGTTGGAAAGCATACTTTGCAATGTGGTTTTGATTCTCTGGAGGCCTCCTGCAGGGCCGCAGTTACAGGTTCTGTCATTAGGAGGCATGCTTGGTTAAAGGAACAAAATCTACCTGATCATGTTAAGGCAAAATTATTAGATGCCCCATTACAGCATGATGCTTTGTTTGGTGTTAAAGCAGAGGAGGTGTTAAAGAAAATGGAGGACAAAGCTAAATCTATGCAAACAGTCAAGGATTTCTTACAGGTACAGCCACCAAGATTTAGCAGACACTGGCCTACAAAGAATCGGTCCTTTCCAGTGTCAGACAGGCCACAAAGGGGCAGATACAGACACCTTAGAGGCAGATCCCAGCCCCAAGGTTCGTACAGGTCTAAACAGTGGGGTGCTTCTACCCCCAAAACTGGAGAAGACAAATCACAGCCATACAGGAAACAGTTCCAATGACTCCCCCCTGCCTGCGCCAAGCACTTATCTTTCTGGCAGCAACTTTAGGGGGAAAGCTAGCACTTTTTTCTCAAAACTGGCACATAATAACCAAGGACAAATGGGTCTTAAACATAGTGTCACAAGGCTACAAGTTTCACTTCCATACCCTGCCAAAGGCAAACGGTTGGCCAGGCCTGCCAAAACATCAATGGGCAGAGGCACAAAAACAAGTCTCATCCCTCATGGACATGAGGGCCATTCAACAAGTACCAGAGCAAGAGCAGGGAGAAGGATTCTATTGAAGACTATTCTTGGTACCCAGAAAGGACAAAGCCTGGAGACCATTACTGGACCTATCTATTCTAAACACTTATCTGGATATTCCAAAATTCAGAATGTTGACTCTACAGCAGCTTCTGCCCATGTTGGGCAAGAAGGCTTGGCTTGTGACTTTAGATCTAAAAGAGGCATACCTGCATGTCCCAATCAGACAAACATGCAGAAGATACCTCAGATTCAAAGCTGGCTCAATGCACTACCAATTCTGTGCACTGCCCTTTGGCTTATCTACTGCGCCCAGGGTCTTCACAAAGTGCCTGCCACCAATAATTGCATTCTGCAGACAAAGAGGAATACAGTGTATCCTTACTTGGATGACTGCCTCATTCAAGCAGAAAACAAGGACATTTTACTACAGCATCTGGCGTTTGTAAAGAGATTACTACCATGCCTAGGGTACACAGTCAACGAACAGAAATCAAAACTAGTACCCTCTCAAGAGATAATATTCCTGGGTGCAAGCTTAAATACAACTGCCCAGATGGCTTATCTCACGCCAGACAAACAAAGGCAACTGACTACCTATTTCAAAATGTTGGCAACAAAGGCCCAGTTATCTGCAAGAAAAATTCTGCGTTCTTTGGGCTTCATGGCATCCTACATTCTACTAATTCCATATGCAAGACTGCATATGAGGAAACTTCAGTGGTACCTAAAAAGTGTTTGGACTCAACATTGCCACAGCCTGGAAACAATAGTTACTCTCATTCCCTGCTTGCAACAGGAGTTTCGATGGTGGGCGAAGGCCTGTCACCAGAACAAGGGACAGCCATTCACTCTATGCCCAGCCACACAGACATTAACAATGGATGCATCAGATTATGCCTGGGGAGCCCACATGGCAGGAAGATGTGTTCAAGGCACATGGTCCGCAAACCAAATGCACCTACATATCAATCAAAAAGAGATGCTAGCTGTTCAAAATGCTCTGACAGCCTTCAAGGACCTACTAAATCCGGGACAACTACTGATAAAGACAGACAATACCATGGTCATGTGGTATATAAACAAGCAGGGAAGCACTCATTCTTACCCCCTTTGCAGGAGGGCCATGACTTTGTGGGACACAGCATTGACTTACCAAGTACATCTGCAGGCACAATTCCTGCCAGGAAAGATAAATACTCTGGCAGATGAACTATGCAGAAACCTCATGGATCCCCATGAGTGGAAATTGGATCCATAAGTCTTCAGCATGGTAACAAGGAAATGGGGATGTCCGAACATAGATCTATTTGCCTCACCTGCCAACTAAAGAGATTCTGCACAAGGACTTATCACAGCCAAGCATGGAAAATAGATGCCCTATCTTTCAGCTGGAAAAACTTAACAGTATATGCCTTTCCTCCTCTGCCTCTCCTCCCCAAGGTACTACTAAAGGTCAGACAGGAGAAGCCAAAAATGATACTGATTGCCCCAGACTGGCCATGCCAGTACTGGTATCCAATCCTAAGGAACTTGTCTCAATGCCCAGCCTGGACCTTACCTCAAGTGCCTCATCTACTGTCCCAGTAGAACAATCAGATCCTGCACAGCCAACTCAAGACCTTAAATCTGGCAGCATGGCGGATAATGTAATCATACAAAACACACCTCTCACTAAAGTGGTGATGGATGTCATTTTGGAGGCCAGGAGGCCTAGTACTAGAAAATCCTATGCTGGAAAATGGAAGAGATTCTGTGCTTGGAACCAGGCATACGGAATTGACACAGCTTTACCAAATATTCCTCAGATTTTGCAATACTTGACTGAGATGCTGGGCAAAGGCCTATCCTTTTCATCTATAAAAATTCATGCCTCTGCCATTTCGGCTCATTACAATACAGAGACACTAATCTTTTCTCATCCTTTATTAAGGCAGTACCTCAGAGGGGCCAAAATGTAAGGCCTCCAAGGAGATCACCAATACCTGCATAGGACCTCAATTATGTCTTAGAAAAACTCACCCTGCCTTCTTTTGAGCCAGCCGCTACAGCTGATATAAAGTTTTTATCTTGGAAAACAGCTCTGCTCGTAGCAATAACTTCTGCAAGACGAGTCTCAGAGCTACAGGCACTCATGGCTGTGGAACCTTTTATCATTTTTTATCCAGACAAGGTTTCTCTGAGGACAAACCTGACATTTATGCCTAAGATAGTGTCCAGTGTGGCCCTTAACCAAACTATTCATCTACCTACCTTTTATCCAAACCCACAGAATAAGGGGGGGGGGAATTCTGCATTCTTTGGACATACACAGACAGCTACGCTTCTATTTGAACAGAACCAAAGCTTTCAGAAAGACAGAGCAATTACTAGTGGCATATGCTGCAGGATCACAAGGAAAGGCTATCTCAAAGCAGACTATTTCAAAGTGGATAGGCCACTGCATTCGTTTCTGCTATTCACAACATGGCAAGCCAGTACCTAAGGGCATTAGGCCACATTCAACCAGAGCAGCAGCCACTTCAGCAGCCTTCCTCAGGGGAGTACCAACCAAAGATATTTTAGAGGCTGCTACTTGGAGTTCAGTGCACACCTTCACAAAGCACTATCACTTACCACTCTACTCTAAATCCAGGACAGGCTTTGCCACTGCAGTTCTGCAGGGCCTAATAGCCGCTCCTAATGCTATTTAGCTCCAGCCTCCCAACCTTAGCTTTGGGATTCAACCCAATTGTAATGACTGCAACAGTGAAACACGAAGAACAAAGAACAGTTGTGTACACTTACCATAAATGTAGATGTTCGAGTGTCTTCACTGTTGCAGTCCAGGTTACCCACCCGCCATCCCCCATTTCTTTGCTGGAACTTATCTGTGCTTCTCTATTCTATACAACCTATGTGCTGTATTTGCTTGCAGATGAAGACAAAATATTTATTTTGGTGCATGCATGTTTTATTGACGTATTTTTAGCCTACCTTTTTGGGGGGCACCTGACATCTGGGGCAAGAAAAATTGAAGAAAATGGCGTCGGCTGCATCTTTTATACCCCTGGCGCACTGACGTCAGGGAAGAGGTGACAGCAACCGATGCTGGACCTAGACTTTGGAATTCAGGCCGACTGAGGGTAGCCTGCCAGCAGGATAACCCAATTGTAATGACTGCAACAGTGAATACACTCAAAATCTACATTTATGGTAAGTGTACACAACTGTAATTTTCTTGCCATGTAGCAGAAGATGCTGTACATACCTAGCATAAGACGACCCCCAAGTTCTATAATTAGGGTACTCATTGACCCTCAGAAGGGAGTGGAATAAAAGCACATATCTAGTACAATGTATAAATATTAAAAAAGAAATAGTTTGAGTACATCATCCAGAAATAGATGCATGTTGATTGTCTTCCTAACAAATACAGTTTTATCATCTGATTGTAATGTGAAACATTTCTATGGACTTTTGCTTTTATGCTATTGTACTAATACTCTGAACACAAATGATCAACACCACAAACAGTTAAGCAGAATGTCTAAGCACTTTTATGAAGTAATAAGTATGCAAAGCAAATTAGCTGAGATTAACAAACCTACAGGAATTAGAAATGTGCAACACACAAAAAATCCACAGTAAATAAAGCACAAAAGCCAGAAAACTGACATAAATAAGAGTAAAACATAAAAAATAACACTTGTCAGCACACTTCCTTACATAACAATGATCAGTACCCCTACACAACAGCAACTAAAACAACTATAAAGAATATCCTGCTACAAATAAACAAGTAAATTGATAAATAAATCCTCTATATAATTGTATAAAAAAATTCTGTAGAACTGGATAAGCTACAAAAAAAAAAAAAAGACCGAGATACAAAATATGCATAATTAAAAATTACAGAAGAATTGCAAAAGAATCAGGAGCATTATTTGCACAGTGCTTTATGCAAAATAATGCAATGAGGGACAGAGGGAGTGTTTCTGAGAGACACATAGCAAGACTGAGCTACTAGAAAAATCGCATTACATTCAGACAATGTGTCAGCATGCTAATGAGAAACATCACATGCTCTAATGATGAAATCGAGGATGGCAACTCAATTCTAGACCATAAAATAAGTGTGATAAGGCATGGCAATTGCCTTTTCTGAACCCCAACATTTTTTGGTATACAGGATTATCTCTCATGCTAAGATGCTGGGAGTAACATCTGCATGTTTTAGTGGCTGCCTTGGTAGTTGATGTCCACAGTGTTATGTTTAGCTGCCCTGTGCATTGCAAAAGGGTCCACTGGCAGCTAAAATACCATCACCTCCATGTTCTAGACATTGTTGAGTGCCCTTGAGTGGACAGGGCCACCATATGGGAGTTAGTAGGCATGTGGTCTCCTCACACAGAATCAAGGAATGCATGGAATGCCTCTCTCAGAAGGTGTGAAGGTTTGTGTACCATTAATAAGTCTTGCTACAGGGATCTTTAATTGCCGATGGAGAACCTGTTAGGGGCTTCACAGCCATCAGCATTGCAAATACTACACTAATTCCTTGACATGAGGAATTTGGTTTTCAAGGACGGCAGAGGAGAGAACGACCACTATGCGGGCATTCTGTAGCATAGCCAGTTTCCCTGAAGCCCTGGGACACTGTTGTCTGCACCTACCTTGCTACAAGGCCCCACCTGTTTCACATGGTGTCTGGTATATCATCTGCAAGGGTTTCCATTCCATTGAGTGCCAGGTGATGCCCTGTGCATGTGATAGAATGTACAGTGTGTCTGTGGGCTGTCCAGGCAGTTCTTATGGTTCTCACATCTGGCACACATGCAGTCCATACCAGTGTTTCTTGCAGGGGACTTTCCACAGGAACGTTTTATACATGCCTGGAACAGCTAACATGTTCACATATCACACACACACACACACATGCCGCACACACACCATAAATCCCCCTTCCTTTCTTTTCTCTTTGCTCTTCTATTATCTTTTACTTTCTGTCTGTGGATATTTTCAGTGGTTAAATAGCTTCACATAGTTTTTAATGACACCTAGGCGTTAAATTTAGTTAAGGATTTTTTTTCATTTTATTTCTGCTTGGATTCTGAAAGTGTTTTAAGTACTGGTTGTACTATTTGGTTATTTATGTGGACCGTGGTGCATTATTTTGTTTTTCAGCTCATTTTCTTATCTTTATTTTTTGCTGTAGTATCTGATTTCCTCCTTTGTATTTTTATTTATCTTTGTTTAATTTATAAATTTATTGTTTATTTTAACTACTGATTATACTTTTTGGTGTATATTGTTTTTATTGGTTCTGAATTTTTACCCTGGGATGTGATTTTCCTGATCTTTATTTGTTTATATTGTTGTGTAGCTTGGTTCATACCTATTCACTGAGGCCAATAAATTATAGCCAAACAGTTCATTTGTGCTGTGTTGATGAGGTCAGTAAAAAGGCCAAAACATGCATGTTTACGGCTAGTGGGGTTTGGCTTTCTTGGTCTGAAAGTATCCATAAAGACTTAAAAAGTCATGAACATTCAGAAGATGTGTAGCTTGATGTCCTTACGATGTATTTTACATATATCCCATGGACCTTCTTTACATGCGGTTTAAGGGGACCCTTCAGAAGCTTGGGTTTTCAGAAACTTGAAATTCTTATTGTCGAGATAATGTGATCAAGTTTCTGAAAACTCAAAGCTTTTGAATAGAGATCGTGGAACAGCGAGGATCAGGGCACTTACCCTTTTTTCCACTGTAGTATGTTCTCAGAGTTGGCATATATAATATGCAGGGGGGTGCGGGGGCTTGCCCCCCTGCAAAAATGTAAAAAAAGTAGATTTTTGTTGTTTTTTGAAGTTTGAGTTTTCGGAAAATCGATCATACTGTTTTGATAATATGAATTTCTAGCTTGTCTGGGATTTTCTTGCAGTTTTTACTGAATCATTTGTCTTTGCGATATTTTTACCCTTTGGTCTGGATATTATTTGGGATATTTTGCAGGCACCTTAATGTTTATGGGCATCAGTTGGGTTAAAGACCTTGTGTTTCTGAAGTATATTCAAGCAATCCAGTTATGCTGTGCTAATGAGGTCAATAGAAAGGCCAAAATGTGCATATCCATAGCTAGTGGGGTTTTGGCTTTATTAGCTTGAATGCGTCCATAAAGACTTAAAAGGTAAAAAGTCATGAGTATTCAGAACCCATATAGCAAAAACACTTGATGTCTTTAAGGTGTCTTTTGCATATATATATTGTGGGCCTCCATTACAGGAGGTTTAAGGTATCACAGTGAAAACTGTAGGTTGGCTGGGGGTTTTCTAGCAGTTTTTACTGAAATATGTGTCTGTGTGACCTTTTACACTTTGGATGATTTGTGCTGAATATTCCCTGTGGCTAGCTGCTCCTCAGTTACCCGATTAATATATGTGTTTTTCAAATCATGATTTATGACCTTGCTGTTTTGTGTAAGTATATATATTTTCCATAGATATTTATAAAGTTATTTTTTCGAAGGATGACCTGATAAAGTCCAGTTTGTGGATGAAAGTGCTTATGACTAAATAAAACTGAGTTTTTAGTGACCAGGTCTATTTGATTTTTATTTTTTGTTTTAAAACTAAGTATTTTCTTTTGAAGTTGTAGACTACTCTTAACTCTTACTGAATACTTGAATTTTAAGAGATTGGTTTGATTGTGCAACAAACAAAGAAGGGAAGATTGCTTGCCACTCGCATGCTGGGGTCAGCTATTCTCCCTGCTTCTCTGTTTGTGTTTTATTTTTTCACTGTTGTGTGTTGCAAATACTGCTGGATATGTCTTGGAACTGTGGCTTATGACCCCCATCTGCAGCTGCAAGACTATGGTAGAGATGAAATATAACACTGCACTGTTGCAGACACGTAACATCTTTGAATGTGTATTTGGACTGAAAACCTGTTTCATCTGCTTAAATGCATTTGGTGGCACACTGCAGTATGCCTCAAAGATCTGCAGCAAGATGTCTGTGGTCAGCTTCGTGCAACGTAACACTGAGCTGTGAATGTAGTTACAACATGGGGACACTGGCACTGCCTGACATACCTGGCTGCAGTGGAGAAGGAGATGGGTGAGGGAGGAGTCAGATGAACCATTTGTGACTGTACTCCATGTGAGGCAGAGGTAGGCACTGTCAAAGAGGTAGCAGTTGGCCCTCAATTATGGGCCCTGGCAAGGCAAATACAGAATAAATCCAATGCATGCAATAACACAGCCAGGCTATGCATTGCAGTGCATTGACTGGCAGTGCTGTACATCAGGCATTGCAATACCTACATAGCCATCATTATTTTACACACATAAGGTTGGGCATAGTGAGGCAGCACTAGCATAGGTGGAAGGGTTATTGTTTATTGGTGGTGGTTGCAGTAGCCACATACACAGCTAGGAGGTTTGAGAATTCTGGGATCACATCTTGTAGTGATGGGGTTGAGCTTCTATAGGTAGAATGCTGAGTTGCGTGTACCATGTGACGTCCTGTCTAAGAGATGTATTGTCACATCAGGCACTTATATGAGAACAGCCGTGTGACCCCTCACATGGCATACCAGCTGAATGTTGGTATCCATGACCTTGAAAACAGGCACAGGTAAGTGTTTTTTGCAGTAGGCCTACATGGAAGTGTGATTGCATTGAACTGCAGGACCTTGAGTGGCTTGCCCATTTGGGTGTGTCCACAGTAGAGCAGGAAGCGTAGTTAATTATGACCATGTGAGTGTCCATGCCCAGCAACAGAAACAGCCATGGACACTGTGGAGAGGGAAGCTACCACTGGAACGTTTTGGGCCATCTATGTAAGCTTGGAGTGTGATCATGCTTTGTGCATCTATTCCACATCATGGCCAAAATGGCCAGTTGACTGCATGCTCATGGTTGCATCAATGGCTGACATCTTAGCCACTAGTGCCTTCAACAGTTGTAACTTCTCCAGGTCCTTAATACTGTGTCACGCTGCATTTATTACAGATGTCCTATAGTCAATGGCCACGTTTGCCTTTTCCCTAGACAGAATGTGAACTCCTTGGCTGCAGAGCAGCCTTCTGATACCATCTGTGATAGTTACCCCTGTTTAGCAGGAGTGGGGCTAACATGGACTTCCTTCACTGAACACAGATAATGCCAAAATTTCATCTGCTCCTTCACTGCCAGCTTTGGGAGGTGTGTGTGTGTGTGTGTGTGTGTGTGTGTCTGTGTGTGTCTGTGTGTCTGTGTGTGTGGCCCCTTGCTGTCAGTGCCATGTGCAGTGTGCCTTCATTTGCCACAAGTGACATGCTATTATCAGCAATGCTGTATCCTGTTGTGCTGGATTCTCAACCAGTGGAACTTCACTGTATGCAAATAGCATACCTGGGGCAATGCTGTAATCATATTTTTTGAACCCGCCACCACGCGTCACACAAACTGCTGTATGTCAATTGTATACATAGCCTGTGGGCATATATGTACCTCGTGGTACAGGTTGTTGTTGTTGCAGCCCTGATCTCCCTGGATAATAGATATATGCATGTGGTTTGTCTTAGTAAATCATTCACAGTTACAAGTCAGTGTGCTGTAGGAGTGGACTGTGCTGTTACTCACATGGTGCATCCCCTACAGACACTTGAGCAGTTGTCACCAGCCCAGATCCTCATCCATGCCCATCACTGGGTATGAGGATCCTCAAGCTTTCCCTGGCGAGTGACAGCACATTGTGCGAATGTTGTGAAACCAGCCATAGTCCACATAAAATTATTATGTGCACTCATTTCCAGACTGGGAATTCATGTATGGCACACAAGTGTGAACAGCCACTGTGAAGCCTAGCCATTCTGTTGTTAATGTGCATCACATTACCCTGCTGCCCATCAAGGTACATTGTATGGTGTCCAGTATGAGCACCAGACTATCATTTTACTCCTGGATTAGACCTAGTGAGTAAACATGGCAATGATAGACACTGATTCTAGCAGGCCTCTGCATGGTGCAGTAGGGGAGTGTAAGATTTTGCTTCACCTGCTGCACAGGGACCACAGGGAGTGCCTTCTGAGGGTGTATGGGGGCCCCTTTATGGAACTGATACCTGACATCAACTTGTTAGGGAGTTGCTTGATCCCTGTGGAATCACTTGCTTTGGTGAGCAGTGCAAAGACAAATATAGTAACCTGCAGAGGCATTATCCAGAGCTTCTCCACAAGTAAGAATAAGAAGCTAGGGAGAAGGAGCCATCTTATTATTGTAAGCATTATGTTCTTGGTTTGGCACTTTGCATTAGACTTAACACTTGTAGCAGTAACTACTTTCAGTTGTCTGGGATATGCTATGTTGATTACTGTTTTTTGTATTTTCCAGTGATTCTGGAGTTACAGGGACAGTAAGTTGGTTTACAAGAGGAGGGAAAAACAGCTCTCCAGGCAGCAGGATAAGTGTTGTGCATTGCTGGCACTACTGTACTATTTTAGTAAACTGTAATGCAAATAACTAATGTGTTGTATTACCACCCTACTGCTGGGTCATTTGGAGTTCCAGGTCTTGCCTGTCTGCATGTTGACGGAGGCCACCTTGCATAAGGTGACCTATAGGGCTAACTGCTGGCCTCTATGACCAACTCTGTGGAAGGAAGGGTGACGACTACTCATTTTAGGGTGATCTGGAGGAACTTTCCTGGCTCAATCCATCAGGAGATGTAGCATCTGTTGAGAAAGAATAGTTGTGTAAAATCTTACCATAACCATAGATGTCGTTCTCTTCCATGTTGCAGTATACCAAACCCTTGGGTTTTCCTCTCTTGCTACCCAAATGTCCGGCCAGTATACAAAATCTTCTAGTCACTGCAGGGTACGTGGGATGTCTGATGTTGGCTAAGGGAACGTGGGCCATAAAAGTGATGTCTGCACATACCATACCTCAAAACTGAGTACCCCAGTCAGACCCCAGTCCCAGGATAACTGTACAAGTCCAATGTCATCCAAGAAGGGACAGTTTAATGGAAGAAGGCAAAAGTAGGGAGGGAAGGAATACTGCAACATGGAAGAGAAGGGCCTCTATGGTTATTGTAAGATTTCACACAACTATTCTATGTCCTGCTATTCTCATGTTGCAGTATTCCAAACCCTTGGGTGAGTGCCAAAGCTGAAAAGGAAGAGGAGGGTGAAAGCTTGGAACTATTTTCTAGGAATCCATGAAGGATTTCCCTGGCAAATCCAGTTCTGGATTTGGAAATGTGGTCCAACTTATAATATTTGGTAAAGGTGTGGACAGATGTCCATGTAGCTGCCTCTAAAATGGAGGCATGTCCAGCCCTTTAAAGAAAGCTCCAGATGAAGCCATAGCCCTAGTGGAGTGTGCTTTAATCTTGGATTCTAATGCTTTTCCATGGTGTGTATAACAGAAAGAAATTTTCCTGGAAATCCAGGCAGAAATTGTCTGCTTTGTCACTGTTTTCCCCAGAGCCCTGGGGTGAAAGGAGACAAACAATTGATCTGATTTCCTGATAGACTTGGTCTTGTCAAGGTAAAACCTAAGCTGCCTGTGCACATCAAGGGAGTGTAATACTCTCTCACTGTCATTCTGAGGATGAGGGAAGAAGGGGGAAGGTGAATGGCTTGGTTTAAGGATAACTAATTGACCACTTTGGGCATGAAGGAAGGGTTGGTCCTAAGACTTATCCTGTCCTTGTGGAGGGTGAGAAAAGGAGGAATAGCCATGAGGGCCTGTACTCTTGACACTCTCCTGGCTGATGTCAAGGCTACCAGGAGTAGTGTTTTCCAAGTGCAATGTTCTAGAGAGGCCTTAGAAGGTAGTTCAGAAGGGGCCACCGTGAGCTTCTCTAAAACATAATGCAGGTCCCATGGAGGTGGGACGGGTTTCTTGGGGGGGCCTGAGATGCAGCACTCCCTTTAGGAACAACTTTGCAGGCAACCAAGATGCCAAAGGAGAGTCCAGAGGCAGACAAGCTGAAATAGCAGCAAGGTGGGCTTTAACAGAGAAGTACGCCAATCCTGTTTTCAAGAGTTCACACTGGTATGACAGTACCAAGGGAACATCACCCTGAAAAGGGTCCAACTGTCTTTGTAGACATCATGTGGAGAATCTTTTCCATTTAGACCAATAAGATCTCCTAGTGTTAGGTTTCCTGGCCTCCTGCAGGACTGTGAGCATGTCCTCATTGTAAAGGTGTACTTAAGGGATCAGAATTCTATCACCCACAGAGTAAGGTTCAGAGATTATAGGTGGAGATGGATTACTGATCCCCTGTCTTGTGTGAGAAGGTCAACTCTTTGAAGTAACTTGTGGTGATTGCCCCTGGCTAAATGTAGAAGGATGGGGAACCAATGCTGTCTTGGCCAAAAGAGAGTCACCAACAAGTGGATTTTCAGTAGGACTTTCTGAAGAAGTGGGAAGGTGGAAATGCATACAGAAACTTCCTCTTCCAAGAGACTGAAAAGGCATCTGTTGCCCTTGCCAGAGGACTGGGTAGCCTGGTGCAAAATGATGGAAGTGGTATGTTCAGAGGGGAGGCAAACAGGTGTACCCCATTTGTGGACTATGTTCAAGAACACATCCCTGTTGGAGCATCTATACGTGGGATTGTGACATGGACCTGCTGAAGCTGTCTGGCTGGGTGTTCTACTCTGAAGGAATATACACTGCCTGCAGAGTAACACTCTGTTTTGTGGCAAGTTCCCAAATTTGGAGAGCTAGTCTCCATAGCAAATAGGATTTTGTTCCCCCCTGCTTGTTCACATACCAAAGAAATGTAGTTTTGTCTGTGAACAATTTTAGGGGGCCCTGCTTCAGCATATGTTGGAAGGCCTTCACGGCCAGAAGAATTGCTCTCAGCTCTCTGATATTGATATGTTCTTGTTTGATGGAGCCTGACCAAGTGCCCTGGACTCTTAGGGATCCCATAGCTCCTCCCCTTCCCAGATCCGAGGCATCCATGTACATCTCTTGTACTGGCAAGGGAGCCTGTACAGGGAGTCCTGGGTTGGAGGTCACTTGATTCAACCACCAAATAATCTCTTTCCTGAGACAAGATAAGAAGGGGATTTTGTACTCTAGGGGCTGCTGTGTCCAAATGGATCTTGGGTATCATTGTAACTTTCTCATGTGGAGCCTTGCCAATGGCAACATGGAAATAGTCGATGTCATATGACCTAAAAGTCTGAACTACTGTCTGGCAGTCAAGACCGTGACTTGAAGCCTAGAGAGCAAGTACTGCCTTAAGTTTTCCATCCTTTGAGGTGGCAGAAAGGCCCTCATGATATCCGTCCTTATCCTGCATCCCAGGAATATTTGGTCCTGAGAGGGGTTCAGGTTGGAGTTGGGGTAGTTTATCTTAAAACCCAGTGCTTGCAGGACTGAAATTACTGTTTGTAAATTGCATAGCAGGGATTTTGAAAAGTCTACCTGGATCAGAAGGTCATCCAGTTAAGGGAATTTTTGAATCCCTTGAGTCCTGCAGAAGGCAATCACTGGTGCCAAGCACTTGATGAAGACCCTCGGTACTGTAGAAAGTCCAAAGGGCAAGGCAGAGAGCTGAAAATGTGAGGAGCCCACAAAGAAGCATAGGAATCTCCTGTGATTGGGCTTTATGGGGATGTGCTAGTAGGCATCCTTGATGTCCAAGGTGGCTAGGAATCCCTGAGGTAAAATCAAGGGGAAGAGGGTCTGCAGAGTGAGCATTCGAAAGGTGGGTACTTGCAGGAAAAGATTGAGGTGGGAAAGATCCAGGATTGGTTTCCAGGGACCATCTTTTCTAGGGACTAGGAAGTGTCTTGAATAGAAACCCTTTCCCTTTTCTGTCATGGGGACAGATTGAATTCTTCATTGGGCACTAAAGCTGTCTATAACTGGTTGAAAAAGGGGGAGCTGCTCTTTCGTTGGCTGAGGAATACACCTCAAGGAAGTTGTAATGATCCAGGTCATAAAATAACTTTTTTTCTACAATGGATAGGACCCACCTGTCTGAGGTACTGGTTTTCCAAACAGGGAGACAGTGAGAGAGCCTTAGGAAAAGTGCATCCAGTAGTTTTGCTCTAATATCATCAATTATGGGCTGTAACCGTAGCCAGGAATATCTTCTCAGGACTGAGGCAGATGCAGTAGATCTGGCAGAGGCTTCAGCTGCATCATAGCTGGCATCTAAAGGAATGCCTACTGACTTGAGAATACAAAGATATAAGGCTGGAAATCTGTATCTTGGCAGGAGAGTCTGGGATCTCAGACCAAAGCTTAGTGGCTTGTCCTAAAATGGCTAGAGCATATTTAGACATATGGGTTTCATAGTTTATTGCCCTGAATGCCAGGGTAGCTGAGGTATAAACCTTTTTACCAAGGTGCTCCATGGCTTTGCTGTCTTTATCTGTAAGAGACCTGAGGTGGATGGGAACAGTTTTGAGGACTTAGCAGAAACTGATACAGTGCCAGTGTCTGCTACAGGGCATTTGACAAGAAATTTGGCCCCCTCAGGGACCTTATAGAATCTGTCAGACATCTGAGGGGGGGGGGCTGCGAATCAGGATTCACAGAGGCTGCATTAAAAGCATCCAGAAAAGCTGGCAAGACTGGAGGTATAGCTGAGGGAGCAGGAGTGTCCATTTGTTGAAGTTCATAGTACCTTTTCTGAACTTCTGTCAACTCAGCAGAATCCCACTTAAAGAACTCCCTCATTTTGGAAATGGTCTCTCCAAAGGTGAGATCCTCACCTGGATAAGCTGTCTCAGCAGAATCCCCCTCTGGGGAGGCATAACTAAGAGGAGATGGTAACTGGGATACATATGATAGGGAATCCTCTGAAGAGGAGTCAGAGGAGTCCTCAGCTTCAGGTTGAGAAATATTTGGAGCCTGAGGACTAGGGCTAATTACTGGGGGAGCCACTGGGGGGAGTGTAGCAGGCCTAAGAACCATAAAAGCATTAAAGAGGCTCTGAGAAAAAGCCTCCAGTCTGGCTGGCTCTGTGTAGGGGAAGAAATGTGCTTTGTTTTCTGTTTTTTTTTCAAGGAAAGCCTAGAGGGCATGGGGGCTAAGGTAGGCCTAGGCTCACTAGCATATTCAGTAGTGGCAGGACCTGCCTTGGCGGCCGGTACAAGCTGAGGTTCCCCATCACCGTTGGTAGTCGACATCTGCGATATCTCCAAGGACATACCTTCCATTCTGGGTTCTGCGGCTTCCCCAATGGTACCCACTGTACCCATATCTATAGCAACCAGACATTCCTCCATGCTAACATCAACCACAGGAAGGATGTCTGGTGGAGGAGGTGAAACAACAGATTCAGGCCTAGCAACTTTGGCCTTTTTCTTAGGTGGCTTGACGGGCTGGCCAGACAGCCCCTCCATAGCTAAAGCTAAACGCTTAAGGCACTGATTTTCTAAATAAATATTCAAGGCATGCAGACGACTGCGTAAGGTTTTAGGGATAAAGGGCCTGACAGATGGAGCAGGACTTATGGTCGTGCATAGGCCCTAAACAGAAGAGGCAAAGCTGGTGGGTGCCCTTATGGGGGACCTGACGACCGCACCTACACTTTCCCTTCCTGGATGACATGAACCTAAACAGGCATGCAGTGACCGAAAAGAACAAAATCTCCTCAACTGGGTACTTATCTTAGAAAAGACTATCCGATGACCGGTACAGCAGGAACAGCTGATGTTCGACTGGCATCAGAGAAGTTCTGAGGTCTGGTATGTGCAGACGTCACTTTTATGGCCCACATTCCCTTAGCCAACATCTGAAGTCCCACGTACCCTGCAGTGACTAGAAGCTTTTGTGTATTGGCTGGACGTTCGGGTAGGAAGAGAGGAAAACCCAAGGGTTTGGAATACTGCAACATGAGAACAGAATGACATCTGAGGTGGACCTGCAGCTGGATGCTTTACCACTCTGGAGCATCCCCTTTTGCATTTCATAGAACTGGCACTATCCATTGGGCTAGCAGAGGCAGTACCTGCCTGTCTTGTAAGCCGTGGAGGTGATTGACGTATCAGCAGACTTCACTCTGAAGTGGTTTTGCAAGCCCTTCTCACCCCTTCCAGTCCTCCATCACTGTGTTGTCCATCCTTTTGTATCACTCCCCATCCCTGTTTATAGTCCATCCCTCCTTGTCATCAGTTGTTCATCTTCTGACAGTCAGCATCTGTATATTGTTATTCATGTATTTAAATGGGTAGCATCCTTATTTCAAAACCTCAAATAAATATTGTCTTTAAGGCTGCCTGTATTGATAATTACAGTTGTATATTTATCTCACAGCAACATGAAGATGCAGTTACATTAAGAATTAAAATATAACTTTAGGACAGTCATCAGAGCTTCTTGATTGGAGTTAAGTATTCACATCACATACATGCACACGGGCAAGTTTCACATTAATCAGGCATGCCTTAAAGGAGCATAATACTCATTAACATGTTCAACAGTTGTCTACATACAGGATTAGTATAATACAATATATTCAGTCTAAAAACCTGCATTAAAATAATAGCCACCGAAGTTCTTAGCTGTCCCTCATTTTGCCTTAGAATTTTGCTGTGGCCTCTTAACATTTCTTGAGTTTATGATAAAAGAGTGGATTTGCCTTGCTAAATATCCATTTAGAACATTGTTTTCATCTTCAAATTAACATTATAGTGCCATAAAAATAGTTTTAGAACCACTAAAGCAGTAGTGTTGGCACCCTATGCGGGTGTTGCAGGGAAATAACTGACTGCTTGAGAATGAGAAAGCCCTCTATCTATAGCGTTTCGCCTCTCTAAATACCTATGGATGGTCCTTTATTTTGCAGTACACTGATCAAGATGAGTATTGCTACTTAGTTACCCTGAAGTGAAGAGAAGTATGTTTGCAACTTGTGTCTTGCAATAATTGCTAGTTACAACTTGATGAAATTCTCCACTTGTGAAGTAGATTATAAAACCATCCTCATGGCATACATTCAATCACTGAATGTCAGACAAGAGGCAAAATTGGAAAATAGCATAAAGCAGGTCATTGCATAGCTGCTTTGGTGACACTCTAAAGACAAATTCCTTCTGCATCTTGCATGCAAAAATATGTGACTCACTTGTAGAAACATGATAACTTATTACACTTCATCATCTGTAGACCAGGTTTTTAAACCTGCTATATGGAATTCACTTCTATAAAACTGAACAGTAGGAAGAAGTGCATCATAATCAGACCAGTGGGTAATAATGCCTCATTTGTAAAATAAAGTGAGTAGCAAACTAACATATGTTTGGGTATCAGATATACCTGTAAGTTAGATAAAAAATATATACTAGGATATGTTCCTCAATCAGCAATATCAAACCTGCCACAAACTTGTTTCTGTATTTCTGTCATATAATAGCTCTCGAGTTTAACTACAAGGTCTGTGCCCAACACATCTAGGAAAAAAAAAGGACACACTCCCCAGACAGCAAGTGTTCTCCCCAGACAGAGCCCCACTGCCATTTCAACAAACTCGATAATTCAAGCCTGTGCATTTCAGAGTGGTTTTGCTATAGATATCTACCATTTCCAGTCAGCTGAATAGTAAATAGTAGAATAACCTTAACATTAAGACAACAAATGTTAGACTGACTATAACACCATTAATATTAATACAGTGTATATCAGATAAATACATAAACCGCGGTGGTGGTGCTACGGTAGCATTGTCGCCTCACAGTAAGACGCTGTCCGGTTCGATTCTCAGCTAGAGCGTCTTCTGCGTGGAGACATGCGTGAATGGGCGTACTTCCATTGAAGGTTGTGCGTCAGGGCTGGTAACTCATCACGTAAAAATCAACTACCAATCATTAGCGGACCAGAGTTCCGCTGTGGCGACCCCTAACCGGGAAAAGCCGAAAGACACAAACAAACATATCAGTTAAATACATGTATATCTGACATTTTAACCATGAATGTTTGTATAATTTTATTCTAACAAAAACTCTGCTTCCCAGATAGAAACACCTCTCCTCAGACAGCAAGTGCACTCCCCTGACAGAACCATCTTTCCCCAGACAGAAAGTGCATGCTTTGACAAAACCACCTCTCACTAGAGACAAAGTGCATCACTTCAGAGTGGTTTTGCTGTGGATGCCTAACATTTCCAGTCAGATAAATGTTGAAATAATCTTGTAGTTAATGTAAAAGAGAATTTCCACTGTGTAATGTTTTGCTTTTAGCTTTGCTAACAGATATTAGTTTGAATATTAGAACACCATTGATATTAATACATTGTACATCAAACATATACTTGTATATCTGACAGTTTTTTTAAACAAATGTTAAAAATCTATTTTATTCTATCAAAAAAAATGATTCCCAGGGGTCCCCTAACCTGACAGTGTCACATATCATATTTAGCTATATTAATGAAATTATGTAAATTGTTTCATATTTCACGTTACCTTTTGAAAATGCTCTTCAGTACTTCAAGCCATGTACACTTAACAGTTACAAACATAAGTATTTAAGCAAAATTACCAGGAGTCTACCTAATGTTGTCATGTAAAAAAATGTGCTTAGCTGGTGATCAGACAGTGTGTGTAGCCATGAACAACCTGATTAGCATAGGTACTGCAGATCGGTTATGTAATATCTGAGAACAGCTATGTAATATCTGCTTAATACTTGTCACAACAGCTCAGAACAAATCAGAGCCATTACTTTAGTCTACATACTAAGCACAGGCTCTACACAGTAACCCAATGGATATATGTATAAGCAGCCATACAAAAAAACGCATCCAATAGAAAAGTATCATTGCTATCATAAGAAATATTGAAAGTTTCTAATAAAGCAAAAAAAAAAAAAAAAACACTCACTCCAACTCACAAAGTTGCATGCACACAAACGCATACATAATAGCCATTTACAGCCACAAATAAGATAAGTTAACTTTTATTTATAAGATAAATTAGTAATTATAAGAATTTGGTCAGTGTAACTTATTTAACCCCCCCCCCCCCAAACACACAAAAATCAGGTCAAAGTTGATAGGCAGTGGAAAAAGAAATGCCCATCAATTACAACCTCTTTCATTTTGTATACCTGGTATGTCTGACTGCTGTAAAATGAATGAGACTATTATAAATTAGGTAAATACTAGGTTATCAGAAGCATAGCCAATGACAGGAAGCCAGAATCAAACTCTTTGCCTTGTTTCTGAGAGATAAAGACCTTAACTATCCCATGCATACCTCTGCACTGAACGGTAAGGCTAGAAGCATAAAATGCAGAAAGTCTCTTGAATAGAAACTTTAACACTTTAATTTTCAAAAAGTTGTTGTCTGCCTTATGAACCAAAAACAAAATAAGATACATTTCATATAAATTAATTGAGTATGTGACCAACCACTAAGGCCCTTTTCAGAAGTAAAGCATTTAAGAAACTTGAAGACTGTGGGAGAACTAACTTAAGAGCTGGAGTGAAAAAAAAAACAATTATCTAACTACACTAAGCATTATTAATGAAACAAAGCAAAAGTCACTGCCATTACATATGAAGAACATTCCACGGAATACATTAGGCAATGTCAGATAAGGCAAAAAAAATGTATAAATTCAGCCTGTTGTGCACCAGAACATGTAAATTTAGAAATACTCTTCACAACAGTCAGACATCACTGGATATGTACTACATCAGATTGAAAGGACTGCAAAAAATGCAGACTTGGATGCAGAAATTAAAATAAAAATAATATGTAAACTACCAGTTTGGAAAATTTAGAAGAAAAGCATTTTGCTGAAACTGATATTACAGTTGAGAGCATACTACGCCATAAAGTTTTGAAAGGCACCTAGACAAAGGCCATTTCACCTATACTTCCTTCCCTTTTATGTCTTTCAGATGCTAGGGATGGCATTTTTTACTGCTGAGCAACTGTCTTGTCATTCAAACATAATTCAGCTGGAGTCCCTTCTATTTTATATCCTTTGGTCTATTTTTCAGGACCAAGTGTATAACAGTATGTACTGCAAAATTAGATGTGGTAGAATGTCATACCTTGCTCTAAATTCCTCCCAGTTTGGTGTTGCACTGATCAAGAAATGTCCTAGATCAGACAAAAATCTGCCAGGATCAGAATTAACTGCAGGAAGACATTTTGCTTATTTTTTTATTCTGCATGGCAATATTTACATACTGCATTCAGAATCACAAATATAATTGGCTGCTGAGCTGTGCAACTTGATAAATAAGCATATGCATGGTGAGAGAAGACTTCTTAAAGTGATAAGTGCTTTAGGCGCTGATGGAGAACCTGCCTGGATGGCATTTTAGGTGCGAGTGAGTTAAATAATGTAATTGTATACTATCAAGAATCCACTCCAGTATGTGGAAAATGTTGAATTCTATTAACTCAGTTCATCCAGTCCACTTATAGATCCTTGAGCCACTTGTTGGATCTGACTCAGCAGCATTAGTGCTCGAGCCTCAAGTCCCTTTAAGAATTTCCCTGCCATCATGCTCTAAGGACCAGGATTAAATCCGCAGATCTCATTTGCGACAGTTGTGAACAGATTCACATCCCTTCTTGGCTTTCAACTAAGTGCTCCTCCTCATTTATTCTTCAAAAAAAGTTTAGATTTTTAGTTAGATTTACTTCTTCTCTGTCTGTGGTTATATCTGCTAATTTTTAGTAGTTTACATCTCATTTTTGGGAACCAGCCCTTTTTTCCTTCCCTTTCTCAATGTCAGCATTTTCACTGTTATTTTTTTCTATTCCAAAAAACAAAATCTCTGTTTAGACTATTTTCTGTACCATAGTTTGCTGATAGCTTCATACTTATTGCTAGATGAGCTATTTCTAGTTGGCTACTTTTATTTTCTAGTTTGTACTGTTGTTGTTTTTGTTGTGTGTGCTGTTTGTCTGTGTGGGTGCTTTCAACAAAGAAACATGTTTTTGAAAATGTAATGTACTAACTGTAAGCATAGAATACCACCACAGGACATGCACAAACTGTGCATGATGTGTTTGAGTATGGATCAGTTAACAGTGAACTGCTCTGCTTGTAAAGCTTTGAACCCAGAGCATTGTCCGATGAAATAAGCATATTATCAGGGGCCTTTTGCCTCTGGATCTGGAGTCTTCAAAAATTGTAAAAGTCTGCTGATAAGGCTAAATATAAGGAGTCAGAGCTGGGAAAGAGGCACTCCAAAGATTTAGAACCACCTTCGGCTCCAAACAAATCTTGAACTGAGATGCCGACATATTCTCCTCCATCAGTTCCAGAGGTGTTGAAGCTGATCATAATATAGGACAAGTCTCCCAAAAGGCTGTCAAGCTGGAAGCCATCTTAGAGGGAACTGTCAAGGATGACTACTCCTCCTGTCTGCACTTCATCCTTCTGTTCCTTTAGGTTCTACAAAGGTGCATCAGAAGCAGGCCTGGATCGGTTGATGAGGACCTTCCTGAAGACTCCAGTCAAGATGGGAGTCCTCCCATCATCTTTGATTCTGAAGGTGGGTAGGGTTGGTCCTACTTCCTATCTTCTTGCTCCTTCTCTGGTGTAGATTTCAGCACCAACAGTTTTGGACATGATCCAAGACCCAAGGTGTGTTCCCCCTGTGCGAACCCGGACTCTTAGGTTGTCACTCAAATCAGTGGAGCTGACAAGCTTGATCCCAGCAGGGTCAGAACCAAGGCTTTCTCTGGACCATTGTCTGAACTACATGGCTTCTGCACCTTCCTTGGAGTTGTCACACACAGCTCTATTGATAGTGTCTGAGATCTCAGTGTTTGATTTTTTTTAGCTCTGATAGCCTTCCGCAAAGCTGACTGCACTCTGCATTTTGGGGATGCTGTCTTTGGTACCAATAATTTCTCCTTCAGAAGGGACTGATCCTGTCACAGAAGTGGCTTCCTTGAAATCCGGCAGGGGCTGGTTACACCCTTCCAGGTTATAGTGAGGATGATTTCACCTCCTTTGAGAGTGGAATCACAGACCTTACTGGGATTGCCTCCTCCCCGTTACTCCAACTCCTCCTCACCTCTCCTTCATCAAGCATTCTTAGGTCAGAGTGAAGCCTTGGCATCAAAGCCACTGCTGATCATAATACAGGCAAGTCTCCCAAAAGGCTGTCAAGGATGCCTATTCTTCCTCCCTGCACTTCATCCTTTTGGTCCTCTAGTTCTTACAAAGGTACATCAGAAGCAGACCTGAATCAGTTGAAGAGGACCTTCCTAAAGACCCCAGTCAAGTTGGTAGTCCTCCCATACTCTTTGATTCTGAAGGTGGGTAGGGTTGGTCCTATGACCCCTCTTCTTGCTCATTCTCTGGTGTGGATTTCAGCACCAACAGTTGTGGACCCTATCCAAGACCCAATGTCTGTTCCCCCTGTGCCAACCTTGACTCCTAGGTTGTCACTCAAAGCAGCGGAGCTGACAAGCTTGATCCCAGCAGGGTCAGGGCCAAGGCTTTCTCTGGACCATTATCTGAACTCCATGGCTTCTGCACCTTCCTCGGAGTTGTCATACACAGCTCGATTGATGGTGTCTGAGATCTCAGTGTTTAATTTTTCAGCTGTGATCCCCCCCTCAAAGCTGACTGCACTCTGCATTTCAGGGATG
Organism: Protopterus annectens; assembly: GCF_019279795.1. Lineage (NCBI taxonomy): Eukaryota > Metazoa > Chordata > Ceratodontiformes > Protopteridae > Protopterus > Protopterus annectens. The sequence continues at coordinate 478,231,682 of NC_056748.1, forward strand.
CTGTCTTTGCTGCCAATAATTTCTCCTTCAAAAGAGACTAATCAGTCAGAGAAGTGGCTTCCTTGAGATCCAGCAGGGGGTGGTTACAGCCTTCCAGGTTATATGGAGGATGATTTAATCTCCTTTGAGAATAGAATCACAGACCTTACTAGGATTGCCTCCTCTTCGTGACTCCATCTCCTCCTCACCTCTCCTCCGTCAAGCATGCTTAGGTCAGAATGAAGCCTTGGTATCAAGCCACCAATGTTCCATGAAAAAAGTGTGCTTAAAAAGAAACACATTTATTCTTTTTTAGAGTCCATCACATCAGACATAGATTTGGATGATTGAGAGGGTTCTCCCCATCTTCTCCAGAAGACACCACTTTTGGCAAGATCTTGGAACCGGTTTTACATCCAGCTTTCGGTCAATGGAGCTGTCCCAGCTATCCCAGGCTGTGCAGCTGGATATCTACTTGCCAGTAGCGTCTTGACCATGGGCTGCTGGGCTTTTATGGTCATCACACATTGCTCATTAGAGGGAAATGCACCCCTCCCACTCATGGGTCCCTGACATAGGATGGAGTAGACTGGGTCTTTAACCCACTTATCACTGGCAAATACCCATGCCCTTTGTTGGCAACATTAGTCAACATGACTGAATCACCTAAAGCCAATTTTTTCACTGTTGAGTGCCTAGTTGTGCAGTCTGGGATTTGTGCTCACTTATCTTGAGGGTACTTTGCATCACAGTTGATGCCCAAAGCAGTTGGTTTCAACAACATTTCCACTTATGGACACCATCTAGAATCTGTGCTGCTACCCTCAGCTCCATTCTTATGGAGAGTTTGAGGTGGAAACATTCAGCATATTTGTAGGAGGTGAGTGGAACCCCACAGAGACACAGGGAAAACATGCATCTCAATACAGGCAATGACTGGAGTACAGGATCAAACATTGTACCTTGTGCATGGGAAGCAAAGACCTTAACCATTATGACAACTGGTCTTTGACATTACAGTAAATTCTCTCATCAGATTTCCACAGGGCTTTCATAATTCCTGCAGGTGTGTCCTGCATAAAATAAAATGCACATTTTCTGACCTCTTGGTCACAAAATATTTTGGTGTTGCAAGATGCAGCTGTACTACAAGTTTAACAGCAACATGGCAGGTAAGCTCAGAAGCAGCCAAGATCTAGGTATGACAACAGGCAGTGAAGTTAGTCACCAGTTCTTTGCAGTGATTGAGGATTTGAGGATGTGCACTATCCTGAAGTCCTGCATTACTCTGGTCCCCTGAAAAGATGTATTAGTAGTGTGAAATACTGTCACACGTGTGTCCTACTGAAAGATGCAGTAGGTTTAAGCATTGCCAACAGACAGACAGTACTGTACTTGGCCTTTTCATTCAACATACTTCATTTATTAATGGAAGTGTGTACCTTAAAGACAATCCCTTACTTCAGAATGACTAAACGTACCGTAACAGTTAATATAAAGAAAAATCCAGTACCACTTCCTTGCAAGCAACAGCTCTCCCTCTATGAACCAGGAAACCCGTACCATGTATTTAAACTTATTGGAAATGCTCACCATCCAACCCAATACCATATTCATTTGCGACTTTAATTTCCCCACAATTAACTGGGAATCATGTACAACACCAAACGTACAGACACAGAGATTCCTGGATTTCGTAAACAAACTCCCTGGACCAGATTGTCAGTACACCAATAAGGAGTGCAGCCATACTGGATCTGGTACTCACTAATATGGGAGAGTGTTGTAGTCTCCAAACAGGCTTCGTGTCTCATGAATGGAGAACAGCAATAGTCATCCCTCTGCACAAAGGTGGGCCATCTACAGACCCCAGAAACTACAGACCCATAAGTCTCACTAGTCTCATATACAAAGCCATGGAAAGAATGGTCATGGAATTGATCAGTAATGACCTAGGGAACCACCAGACACGGGACCCAACCCAATTTGGTTTCATCAAGGTCAGGTCATGCCTACTCATCCTGGTAGACTTCTTTGAGGAGGTCACAAAAGCAATGGAAGAGGGCAAAATGGGGAGTCCAGCTCTACAAAGAGGCCAGTCACAAGTTGAGTCACTCAGGGATAGGTTCTGGGACCGCATCTTTTTGGCATTTACTTCTCTGAAGTTGAGGCCAAGATTAATGGCCTCTGGCTGACTATATTTGCAGACAATTGCAAATTAGGAGCTGTCATTGAATCACCCACTGACACAACTGTTCTCCAAGAAGAGCTGACACAGACAGACAACTGGTGCCAGAGCCATGGACTAAATTTAAATTCCAAGAAATGCATAATAGTATCCTTCGGGATGTCAATCACCCCTGGTAACTATCACATTGAAAACACACCCGTAAGAGTTGACCAAGTAGTCAGGACTTTGGGATACAGAACGTAATCTAGACTTTGACATCACATTTCTACACTAGTGAGATAGTCATGCTATGTTGTGCAACTTATAAACAAATGTATGGCATTTAGGTCCAAGGACTTTATTGTTCCACTGTATTTGGCATTCATTAGACCTATAAACTGAGTACAGTGCCCTCTTTGGTATGCACCTAACCAGGCATATCCAACAATTGGAACTTCCACAGAGGTTCTTCACTAAAAGAATACATGGTGCAAGTAACATGTCCTGTGCAGACCACCTCAAAGCTCCATCTCTATATTCTGTCTCCTACAGGCTGTTTTGGGGAGATCTATGCCTGGCATACAAGGCATTGTCAGATCCCACTCTGATAGAGCTCCTACATATCTGCTAAAGAGCACCAGAAATACCTATTCTAAAGACTTAAACCTTGCCTGTGATATAAATAGAACCCACTGGAGATACAGGTATGTATCCCAGAGACTACCCCTTCTGTGGAACAGGTTCCCCATCCATGTAAAGCAGAATTCCTCCCTAACCCAATTCAAGTGCAACTTGGACAGTAGGATGGGGAACAGGAAATTCATCCCTGGTTTGGCACCTGTGTCTAATGGGCACAGTCAGCCTGTAAATTTTTCATCTCCCCAGCCCCCGCTTGTAAATGTTTCACCTCCAAAGCCCCTGCTTACACTTACAAGGGTGCCAGAATTAAACCTATTGTCAAAGATTTTAAATGCATGGGTAGGCTTAAAAAGACTGTTGTGGTTGTTAGCCCTTGTATACACCTGTGAGTCTATGAAGTCTGTAAAGAGTAATAAGGGCAAAAATGTGTGAAAGTGGCAGATGTCCTGAATTTTGTAAGGTAAAAAATTATTAGTGGGGGGGTGTGGAGGGAGCAGCCTGTCACAAGAGGGAGATTTGATGAATGGCATTTCCGATGAAATGCCATTTAGTGATCCAGTCCTTCGATGAGGTAATATAGACCCAGCAGACTACAAGCAGACATTCAAGTGAATGAATACATTGGGCTCTCTCTCTGAGAACTGTACAACAAATCCATCTGTTCCTAATGGATGTGAAAGTTGAGCTTTGTTGTGGAGGGGGATAAAACAGAGTGTGCACTGGACATTAATATATGCTTGATTAGCTGGAGATGGTTCATGATTATGTTGAATTTATTTGGGGGCTAGGTAGTACAGCGGTATCAAACTCCTGTCACACTGCATGAAAGTTCTGGAGAGGGTGATTGATAAACAAATACTCAAAGTAGTAGAAAGTAAGAAGGAAGATGAGCAGTTTGGGTTCAGATCAGGATGCAGCACAACTGACGCAAGGTTTGCAGTGAGACAGATAGTTAAGAAGAAGCTTGAAATGAGGAAAGAGACCAACTTGAGTATTCCTAGACTTGGAGAAAGCATATGACAAGATCGTAAGAAAGTTGATTTTTACAGGCCTGTGATGGTTTGACGTCCCAGAAACATTGGCTAAATTAGTGCAGGCTATGTACGAAGAGTGTTCAGTCTCAAAGAGAGGTTCCAAGTGGAAGTAGGTGTGCATTAGGGTTCAGCTTTGAACCCACTGCTGTTCCTTTTGGTGATGGACTATATTAACAAACAGATCGGAGGGGACACTTCAACAAAGTTACTGTATGCAGAAGAATGTGGCATTACAGGCAAACTGAGCCAAAACAGACAGGGGAATGCAAACTTGAAGGCACATCAGAGGAAACTGAGTACAGATAAGACTGTTGTAATGGCAGCAAATGGGGAAAATATGAAGAAGCTGAGAATTGAGATAGAAGAGAAGATTGTAGAACAGGTTAACAGCTTCAGTGTTAGTGAGGGATGGTTAAGGAAAAGGGAAGTCTGAATGGAGAGGTTAAAGCTAGAATGTGAGGATGTCCTTCTGTTTCACTGTTGCAGTATTCATTAGACTACGGATCCTCTGCCAAGGACGGCCTGATGTCTGGCCATTAAACCAAAGACAAGCGGTTGCTTTAAGGTACGCCATATGTACTGTGTATCCTCCTCACATAGAGCAAAAAGGTGATGTCTGGACATACCAACCTGAGAACGTCTTTGCCAGTAGTCCAAATGCCATCTTTTGGTCAGTCTGAATGTCCACTTCATTGCTGGTTCACCTAGCAGTTACAGATAAGTGCCCTGTTAGTTTTTTTGTTGACTTATCTTTCTTTTGCTATTTTGTTGTTTGTGGGGTTTCATGTCATCCAGGAAGGGTAAATGCTAGTGTAGGAGACAGATTCCCCATAAAGACCATCATAAACAGTGTCTGTTTTGCCTTGGCTCCTCACACGACTATATGTCCTCTTGTATCTGTCAGGCCTTTGTTCCCAAAACCTTATGTAGTAAGCTTTCTTCTTTGGCTCTTTATCTTGAGAATCTGTCTCTTAAGCTTCTTGGTAAAGACATGATGGGGGGAACTTACCACTCTAAGGGACAGCATCTGGGAAGAAGAAAGCCAAGAAACCTAGGCTGGAAACCTCTGCAGTTCAGCTTCCACTGAAATTTCCTCAGCTCCTAAGGATCCAGAGAGTGAATGGCAGTCCTTCACTCAGGGGTTGTTTAGTGCTTTGATGGCTTTAAATCCTCCTCGGGGAGCTTCTGTTCCAGTCCCCGCTTGGTCCTCAACCCCCCTTAAAAGACCCAGAGAACAGGATTCCCCTGAGGAGCAGGCAAATTCAGATGAGGAATCCCTTGCTTACTCATCCCAGATTTCCCCTCCTTTGGGTTATGGATCACAGGAAGAGGAATCTACCAGTCCTGATACTCCCTTTGAAGAGATTTCTTCTGTGGACACTATATCTGTAGGATGATGGAGTTCTGTAAATGGGATTGTGCTCAAGTTTCTGAGATACAAATAAGGTATTACAACCTACTGCAGATGTATTCTCCCAGACCTTTTGCTGTCCCACCGGTTTGGCTGCTTTGTTGGATGCTTTTTCTAATGCCTCTAAGGCTTCAGATTCTCAGCCCCCTGTCCCCCAAAAACCTGATAGATTCTATATAGTGCATGAGGACTGTAGGTTTTTGTACAAGTGTCCTTCTCCTGACCCCTTGGTGGTGTCAGTAGCTTCTGAAAATAAAACCCTCTCAGTTGTTTCCTTCTGCTAAGTTACTGCATTCTGATAAAGATAGCAGAGCTGTGGAAATGTTAGGCAAGGTCTATACCTCTGCTACCTTGGCTTTTAGAGCTGTTAATTATCAGACCGATATGTCCAGGTACCTGTTGGTTCTGCTTTCCAAGGTGCCAGGTGATTTCTAATCATTCCAGCCTCTGAAGTTAAAACTTCTGCACTTTCCCTTTTAGGAACTTATTACCAGGTGGCATGTCATTGCATCAAGTGTAATTATGATGCATTAGATGCTTTTGGGTCAGCGATGAGGAGGTATTCTTGGCTTCAGCTTCAACCTTTGCCTGATGATATTAAGGCTAAGTTAATGGATACACCTCTCGATAAACACTTGCTTGGCGAGGCTGCTGCTGATTTAAGCCCCTTCAGGATAAGGGCAAGGCTTTAAAGGAACTTAAACAAGTGTTTCTCCTGTGCTTAAATATCAGAGAAACTACCCCAATAAAGCCAGCCTTTGTTCGCAGGCAATCTCTCCCTACTCCTAGGGATAAAAATGGGTGGCAAGTGGGCTCCTTTTGTGAAGGCTACTCAGAGTTCTGTATCTCAGAAGTATCCTTTTCCTGATAAACTAGGTGTTGTCTGACAATCCTATTCTCCCCAGCCACTTTCCTCTTTCTGGTCACCTATCTGTTCATAGGTTCATAGGTTGGTACTAGGCTATCGGCCCTAGGGCCTATACAAGCCTAGCCATAATTCCGTGGCTATTTCTTCCCACACTATTTACTTCCTGGACCCCTGTCTAGCAGGGCGACTGACGTGACGTGGGGTGAATTTCCTTTCTCCCATCCATTTGTCAAGGAGCCTTTTGAAGAGGACCAAGGAAGAGCTCTGCTTGACATGTATGGGCAGTCTATTCCAGAGTCTGTGGAGTCTCTGGGTCAGGAACCTATCCCTCCAGGATGTTTTGTTTATTGTGATGACAGGGTTTAGATCCCTGGAGCGTGTGGCTCTAAGGGATTGGGATTTGTTTAAGTGTAGCATGTCCAACAGCTCTGGGTTTGACATGGCCTTGTATGATCGCCTCTGAGTAGACAATATGCAGCAGAGTATAGGTGGAGTTTTTTAAGGCAGTCAGCATAAGGCAACTGCATTAGGTCTGTGATTCTTTTAGTGAGTTATTTCTGCGGCCTTTCCAGTTGTTTTGGGTGTCTTGAGAGGTGCATACCAAATGGGGCGTTGTATTCTATAATGGGTCTAATGAGGGATGAGTACAGTGGAACAATGACCTCCTTTTTTCTGGATGAAAAGCCCTTTGTGATGAGGTGTGCCACATAGAAGGATTTCCTGACTGTTGTGGCGATGTTATCGAAGGTGAGACCACTGTCCACCTGTGTCCCTAAGTCTCTTATCACACTTTCAGTATTTAGTGTACTGCCACTTATGTGGTAATTCATGGGTACATGTTTTTTCCCAAAGGGGATAACTGTACATTTATTGGCATTGAGCTTGAGCCCATGGCTCTGGCACCAAGCATCTGTTTCTGTAAGGCCCTTTTGTAGAGTATCCACATCATTTGGAGATTCAGCAATGGCTCCCAGTTTACAGTCATCTGCGAACTTTGTTAGCCAGAGTCCCTTAGTATTGGCCTGTACTTCAGAGAAGTAGATGCCAAACAAGAGTGGTCCCAGGACTGGACCCTGAGGTACTCCACTTGTCTGGAGCTGGATTTGGAGTCAGCTACTTTTACAGTGTGGGTTTTGTCAGTAAGCCAGTTGGCAACCCATCGAGTGACGTAGGGATTAATACCCAGCCTAGTAAGTTTATCTATGATTCCAGAGTGTGAGATAGTGTCAAAGGCCTTGGCGAGGTCCAGATAGGCTGTGTGGACTCCAAAACACCAGCAAATAAAGTAAAATAAAAAACACACAATCACCAGCACTTCACCACTTCACCAGTATTTCTTCTTTATTTAGCGATCTGGTAACTCTGCCTTTCACCTTCCTGCTGTGTGGTCTATCTTACCCTCGTCCACGGCTCTGGAGACTGATTTGAAGAAGTCATTCAGGTTCAGGAGACAAGATTGGCCCTTCACAAACCCAAACTGGGTGGAGTCCAGTGTTTGAAGGTTGCCAATGTCTTTGTTTATAAGTTCCGTGATAATACGTTTCATGGCCTTGCAGATCAGGCTCGTCAGACTGATGGGGCGGTAGTTCCTGGGATCCAAGGTGGATCCCCCCCTTGTGGAGTGGTATAACTGTAGCTGTGCGCCACTCAGTGGGCACGAAGCCTGAGGTGAGGCTATGATTAAACATGACACTTAGGTGAGGTGCCAGTTCATTTTGTAGTTCATGTAATACACAGCCCGGGATGTCATCTGGTCCCATGGATGCTGTATTCTTAGCTTTGGAGAGTGCGTTTTTACCTGTGTGACTGTTATTACCGGAATTTGGCAATCTTCCGGTATTGAGATGGGCCATTTAGGGGGTGAGAGGGGGGGGTGAAGTTGGCACTGAATCCATCTGCCAGGATATTGGCAATATCCTTGGGATCAGTATATTTAATGCCATTCTGTTGTAGCTCAGAGCAAATCTGAGCATTGCCATCTAGATTCTTGACATAGTTATAGAATGCCTTGTGGTTTTCTTTGGAATCTTTGGCAATTTTATTTTTGTAACTAGCTTTGGAGGATTTTATGAGGGATCTCAGCTTCTTACTGCGGCTGGTAAGGGAGTTTATTTGCATCCTGGGATTTTTCTTTCTGCAACAGTTTCTTCCTTTTGTTGTAAAGTTTGTTTATGGCAGGGGACCATGAGATTGGCTTCATTTTTTTGGAGGAGAGCATCTTGGTTCTATTTGGGATGGCACGATTCATGCACGAGTGGATGTGCTCGTACAGTGCCTTAGTGTAGGACTTAGCCGTCTGCATGGGTGTCATGAAGTTTGTCAATTTTGACTTGAGTAGCATGAAGTTGGCTTTGGAGAAGTTTTTATGGATGTTTCCTTACTTGGGGGGGGGGGGGGATGGGATGTGGCTGTTAAGGGTGATTAGCTTATGGTCTGACCTGACCCATGAGGGGGTGACCATAGGTGTGGAGCATCGATTTCCCATGTTGGTAATGACCAGGTCTAGGATAGTGGAGCCCTTGGTGGGGAAATGAATTCCAAGAACCGTTGGGCAAAGGTGTTGACACAAATAGTTTTCCCAGTTAATGGCAGGGTAGTTGAAATCATCCAGTATTAGGGTGTTTGGTTGTATCTTAATATTTTCCAGTATGTTTAGAAAGGTGTTGTGAGAATCTTGGGGCACGGTGGGGGATCTGTAGCAAGCTACAGTTTGGATTGCAGTCTTACCTAGTGTTAGTTGCACCTGGAGATTTTCAGACTCATTGTGTTGGGCAACTAGCCTGGTGGTGTGAATATCCTTGGTGAATATGGACACTCCTCCACCTTTAGTGTTTCGATCCTGGTTTGGTGGCCAAAAAGTGTGGTAAGAGTTGTAGCTTGGGTATTGTAGGGGTGCTCTCTGGAGCCTTGAACCAGGTCTCTGTTACTGCACAGATGTTGATGTTCTCCATTTTTAGGAGTGCCTCGAGAGAGTGCATTTTGAGGCATAGACTTCTAGCATTGAGTAGCATTACCTTCAGATTTTGCATGCTTGTATCTGTTATGGTGGTGGTTTTGTCCTTTGAGCTTTGCCTAAAAAAGGCACTGTAGGGGTGGCAAGAGCCTTAGCCAGTAACCTGAAGCCCAGGGGCGACAGGTGCAGACCATCTCTGGCAAAGTATCGTGGTCTGTCGATCATGTCGTCTCAGGCAGACAGATACTGGATCCCCTTTGAATGACACCAGAAGCTTAGCCAATTGTTGAAGTCAATCATTTTGTCCTTATATTGTGGTATCATTCTGGGTGAAGGCAGGATGCTACTCAGGGCTAGGGTCATACCTGCCTGGGCCACATAATCTGAGAGCTCTTTCATGTCTCTTTTCATGTAGTCCAGGGAGGTACATCTTAAGTCGTTCCCTCCAGCATGGACAATGACAGAGTCATATTTGTACTTGTGGAGTGACTTGAGTGCATGCATTATGTGGCGGATCCTGGCACCCGACAGGCAGCTGACTGTAATTTTCTCCTTGTTCAGCCTGGTGAGTGGGACATCAGTGTGCCTGACTGTAGTGTCACCTATGACTAAAGTGTTGGGTACATTGTCTTGCCTTAGGGGCTGTTTCTGGGTGGCACACTGGTGTTGTGAACTATGTGACACTTTGGTTGTGATTGGTGTTTGTTTGCGTTTCGGTTTCGGGGCTCCTTGTTGCTTGGGCAGGTTACATTTAAGGGCCTCCGCATATGTGGATTTAGTGTTGCTATGTGTGGGTGTTGGTGGTGTGGATTTAGAAGGTCTATGTGATGCTTGAGGTGTAGTGCGGGTGTTAACCTTCTCCTCTTGACTGTCTAGCACAATCTTGGGTGGAGAGAGCTTTGCTTCAAGTTTGGCTGTGTAAGTGCATATTTCACAAGTTGTATTGTTGGGTGGTACGAGGAGAGGGTTCTCTGTGTACATGAGACAATTGCTGCATTGCCCCAGTATGCCTAGATTCACCAGGTGGACAGGAGAAATCACCTGTAGTTGACCCTTGGACATGCCTGGTTTGGTGCTTTTTTTTGTAAAGTACAGGAGCAGTTTTCCCTTACCTTATCAAGCTAGTTTGCAGTTAGAGGCTGTTTAGTGCCAATGATTAATTTCTCCTTATTAACAAGGAGAGTTGAGTGCTTGTATCAGTTTAAGGCTTCCTAGTGCTTTCCAGCAGGTATTAGAGCAAGTGCTAGTCACAGGTATGCTTAAAGGTAAGATGAAAAAAAAATAACACTGCAATGTGCACTAGAAAAGTTAGATGTGAAAGTAGGTAACTTAAGTTTTACCTGTCTAAAAAGTTTTAGTGGGGAGTCACTATTTTTAAAACAGTTTGGCTAAAGATTACTTAGGATTCCATGGTTCTTTCCATTATCCACCAGGGATATTTCATGGTCTGGAAATCTCTTTCCCCTTTTATGGAAATTCCTCAGCCCCCTCAGGAACAACTGTCCTACTTTCCAGGGGTGCTTCGAGATCTTTTAACTCTGGGTGCTATTCTAGAGGTACGTGTGTCCCAAAAGGGGAGGGGTTTACTCCAGAATGTTTCTAGTACCCAGGAAAGAAAGTACCTGGAGACCAATTCTAGACCTCTCTCATTTAAACACCTTTCTGAAGGTGCCCACTTTTCGAATGTTGTCCCTTCAGACTTTGTTTTCCCTTTTGCTTCCTTGGGCTTATCTGGTGTCTCTGGATGTCAAGGATGCTTATCTCCATATCCCTATTCATCCTCTTTTCAGGAAGTTTTTACATTTTTCTGTTGCTTCCTGGCATTTTCAGTTCTGTGCTTTGCACTTCGACCTTTACATTGCCCCAAGGGTGTTCACCAAATGCCTTGCTCATGTGATTGCTTTTTGCAGGCTTCAGGGGATCCAAGTCTTTCCTTATTTGGACAACCTCCTGTTTCAGGCATCCGCTCCAGAGATCTTGTTGCAAAATCTTCATTTTGCCATTCCCCTTCCTCAAAGCTTAGGGTTCACGATAAACTTCAAAAAGTCTTTTCTAACTCCTTGGGACCATGTTTTTCTGGAGTGCAGGATCCAAACTGTGCCTATGCTGGCATCCCTGCCTCCTCCTCCTCCTCCCAAAGCCATAAAACTTGTTTTCTTTTTTCAAACTCTTCTTCCTCTGGCCTCTGTAACAGCCAGGGAATTTCTGAGAGCTCTGGGGTTCATGGCCCCCAACATTCCTATGCTTCCTCTCGCCAATCTCCACATGAGAAAGTTTCAGTGGTTTCTGAAGTCATTTTGGCTTCAATATGCGCATCGCCTTGAATTTGTAGTTCCTCTTCTGCCTTGTTTCAAGAAGGAACTTCCATTGTGGATTCAACAGTTGTCTCTAAATCCAGGGCTCCCTTTTCCATCCCCATCTTCCCTATCAGGAGCTGTTCACAGACGCTTCAAATGTGGGATGGGGAGCAGCATTTGGCTCCCTAAAAGTGCAGTGTTTAGTTGCCTCTTCAACAGAAAGAGCAGATTAGTGTCAAAGAGATGAGAGCTTTTATCCTGGCTTTTTGGACTTTTCATCCCCTCTTCTTCCTGGGATCTCTCAAGGAGTGATGTGGTATGTAAACAAATGGGGGGGACAAGATCTTATCTTCTTTGCCGGTTGGCACTACTGGTGTAGAAACTTGCGATCCAGTATCAAGTGACTCTTCGGGCAGTTTGCAATTCCCTCACGTCAAAATATTGTGGCAGACACACCTAGCAGGTCCTTAACTCAATTCCACAAATGGATGCTACACAGGAATGTTTCTGGGCATTGTCCACCAGTGGGGTACTCCTCAAATAGAACTTTTTGCCTCCCCTTTGAACAGACAGCTTCCTCTCTTTTGTGCCAGAATCCCAGGTTCTCTGGTGTGGAAGGTGGACGCCCCTATATTTCTCTTGGAAGGGCATGTTTCTTTATACTTTCTATTACTTTCCCCTCATTCCAGAAGTCCTGTTCAAAATTCAACAGGATGCTCCCAAAATCTTGTTGGTGACTCCCATTTGGCTGAGACAGCCATTGTTTCCTTCTTCTGCATTTAGTCAAGGGCAGTCATCACAGGTTACCTCACAGGGTGGACTTACTTAAGCAAGACAAGGGATCTCTCATTCATCCCCACCTGCCACTCTTCAACTAACACTGTGGGTGATAGGATTTTGATTCCATATAAACACCTTTTTTCTGAGGACATGCTTAGGGTCCTGCAGGAGGCCAGAAAACCCAGTACTAGGAAATCCTACTTATCCAGATGGAAGAGGTTTTCTGTTTGGTGTATTTCTTGTAACCTGGATCCACTTTATGTGGATGATCCTTTGGTTCTCTCTTATCTGTTTGATTTGCTCAATGCTGGATTGGCTTAATCTTCTGTTGTCAGCTGTTTCTGCTTGTCTAACTTTATCTCCTCCTTTAGCTTCTAGATTTGAGGCTAAACAATTCCTTAAAAGCATCCTTCATTTTAGGCCTCCCAGGAAGCCTGTTCCTCCACCCTAAGATCTTAATTTTGTTTTGGAAAAATAGACTTGGGCTCCTTTTGAGAATGCAGCTTCAGCTTCCTTGCAGCATTGCTCTTGGAAGATTGTACTTTTGTTAGCCACATGAGTGTCTGAGCTTCAAGCCCTTATGGCTTATCCTCCTTTTTGGTGTTTCATAAGGACATGGTGTTCTTGCATACTAATGCTTTATTTATATCCATTGTGGCGAATGAGTTGTCCCTTAATTAGTTTATTTATTTGCCCACTTTTTTCTCTTCTCCGCAAACTGCCAGTGAGAAGGTGCTGTACACATTGAGTGTGCATAGACAACATAGATTTTATTTGGATAAGACTATTAGAAAATCTGATCAGCTTTTTGTTTCCTTTCATCCTAGGTCCTTAGAATCAGCCATGTCCAAGCATATTGTTTCTTCTTGGATCTCTGGAACTATTTATTTTTGTTATTTGTTTCATGGTAAGAACCTTCCTTAGTCTGTTGAGGCTCATTCTACTAGAGGTGTGGCTTCTTCTGGTGATTTTTTTAATGGTTTGGATACTAACTCTATTCTTGAGGCAGCTATCTGGACTTCTGTGCATACATTTACCAAGCATTACAAGTTGCATGGAATTTCCAGAGCTAGAGCTGGTTTTGCTTTTGCTAGGGCCATCTTTCATGGCTTCCTAGAGGGCCTGCTCTTCCTTCCTCCTCCCTGTCTTCTTCCTGAGCTTTGGCACTCTGCCTAGTATAATGAATACTGCAACAGTGAAATGGAAGGACATAGCACAGTTGTGTAAAATCTTACCATAATGGTAAATAATTCTTTCTTCACTGTTGCAGTATACACCCCCATCCTGGATGTACTGAATCCCTCTTTTTTTTCCTTAGACTGGCATTCCACCTGGGGCTTTCAGTTCTGAGGATGGTGTGCTGGACATCCTTTAGGCCCTTCACTATGCAAGGAGCATATGTGTGACATACGGCATACCTTAAAGTAACCTACAGATTTTGGTATACTGGCCAGATGTCGGGCCACTTTGGCAGGGGATCACTAGTGTTATGAATACTGCAACAGTGAAGAGAAGGTCATATACCAATATAACATTTTACACAGCTGTACTATCTGTAACCAACTGGCATGGAGTGTTAAGGGTAGTGTATGACAGAAGAATGCCAAAGAAGCTGAAAACAGTGGTGCGGCCACTACTGTTGTATGGTATAGACACCTGCGCAGTAAAGGCAGAGCAGTTGAGGAAACTAGAGGTGATGGAGATGAACTGCTTGAGACTGGTGGTAGGACACACACTGTGGGACAAACTAAGGAATAAAAAGATCAGAGCAGAAACCAAAGTAGCTCCAGTTGTAGAGAAGGTCAAAGAAAACACGTTATGGTGGTTTGGATACTTGTGCAGAAAAACAGAAGACATTCTGGTGAAGATGATTTGGGACAGACAGGAAGTAGGCAGGAGGAAACAAGGACATCCAGCAGAGAGATGGATGGATTGTGTAAGAGAAGATCTGCAACAGTCAGGCATTACTGTCAAAAGAGGCAGTGAAGTGGCATTGAATCAAGGGAAATGAGAGTTGACACCACACCCTGACCTCTTGTATAAAATTGGAAAAAGGGGATCATTGATGATGATGACTTAGAACTTATATGGCAAAGGGGATCATGACTCACCAAACTCCCCTCTCTGGATGAGGAGGTTGTCTCTGAGGCCATCTACTTTTTGGGTGTTCCTTCAGCAGACAAGTTGATGGATCTAGCCATAAAGAGATCATGGCAGGTGCCTAATAGGTGTAAATCGGTGTCTCAGAAACCAGATAAAATTCTTAAGTTACCCAAGAAAAGTTAGTGCTTGGCCATGTCTTTACAAGTAGACTCCATTGTTGTGACACCAGCAACAAAAAATCTGCCTCCCTAATAAGGACTCTTGCACTATGGACAGACTAGTGAAGCAGGCATATGCTTTGGGCACTCCTGCACCCTGTACTGTGCCATTCATGTGGACCATTTTCAGACTTGGAGCAGCAAGTTCTTGAAAGCCCCCAGTATCAAGACTTGAGGAAGCAGTTGAGCAAGATGATCAGTATTTTAAGCCTCTTCATACACCTCGTGCATAATATGGCTGGTGGAGCAGCAAGGGCAGCCTACTGGGTTAGAGTTATAAGATGCCAGGCTTGGCTGCAGCTTTTGCAATTTTCAGACAACTGTAAAGTGTCCTTCAAAAATGCCTACTTTGACAGATCTTCACTATTTGGCCCACCAGTAGAGGCGAAAATGCAAAAATATGAGCAGGATGGCAAAAGACTTTCTGCTGTCTGAGTGAGATTTGAGATTCCTCAAAGATCATATAATGGGAACTAAAAGTGCCCAAAGTCAGTCTAATCAGAAAAAGCAAGCAACAGCCATTCAGTCAGCTCCTGACAGGATGCAGATGCAGCCCCTTTAAAGAACACAAGCCCAGATGCTGAAGGGCTCCCCATAATCAGGGATGTTGTGAGCTTTTCTCTGACAGGTAACCTCAGCATCCCTGAAGGGCTGCCCAACTGCTCCCTTGTGCAGTTGGGGGTTGTCCGTCCCTCTACTATCCTACATGGATGGCCATCACTTGGGACAAATGGATCAGAGGAATAATACCTAGAGGCTAATCTGTACCCTTTTCCTTATGCCCCCAGAATAAGAAAGCCACTCCTGGATGTTCCACCCCATCAACTAGAATTGACAAAAAAAAGGCGATTATCTCTTTGGTACGCAAAGAGCCATGCAAGAGATACTCCCAGACCAGATAGGATCAGGACTTTATTCCAGGTTCTTTTTGGTTCTGAAGAAAAATGAGTACCTCAGGTTGACACTATACCTCGGTCACTAAAACATTTCTGTTGAAAAGACCCACTTCATGGACCTTCAAGATGGCTGCACATAGAGTAACAGCTTAATTCTAGCTCTCCCAGTATGAAAACAGAAACTCGGCAGAGAAGGCCAGTAGACTTTTGTGTTTTTGGATAAATTTCAGTAAATGGCTAGTAAGTGGACTGCCTGAATGCCAGGAAAAAAGAAATACAGAGAACCTGAAAGAAAATCAGCTACAAAAGGTGAGGAAAAAACACTGACTGGGAAAAGTTCTGCAGCTGTTCAGCAAAAACCAATGAAACCTCCAGACAATGACGTCTAATAACCTAGAGGAAAGTATAAGATAACTGCAAATAGACCAGGTAAAACAAATTAAACCCTGATGGAGTATATCAACTCCAACAACAATATGCTGGAAAAGGGGAAGAAGCTTTAAATAGATATTCAGATGAGGTGATAAAACTGCAAAAATCAGAGGTTGAAATGAAAAAAAGGCTAGCTGAGTATTAGACTGCTCAAAAATATGTTTAAAAAATAATAGAATCAGAGGACAGAGCACATAGGGAAAACCTGAAATTTTCAAAGAAGCTGGAAAAACAGAGTGCATTAATTTTATGAATGCATAAATAAGCAACTGGACTAGTATTGCATAGCAGGAGTTGTTAGTTGAAAGGGCATATCGAGCATATGCTCCAAACCTGGCTATGAGAAAGCAGCCTAGACCTTTAATAGTAAAGATGCCAGCCTACCAGCAGGAGGAGTTGATTCTGACAAAATTGTGGCGGAAGGGTAAAGTACTAAAAGTAGGAGACAGCAGAGTGTTTGGAGAATGATTACTCATTGTACACCAGGCAGAAGAGGAGTAAGTTTATTACACTGTTTAGCGAATGTAAAGAAGCAGGCATGAGATTCAAAGTGCTGTACCCAGCTATCCGCAAAATGTTCTTCCCTGGAGCGACAAAAATAATTTTTTGAAGTGCATACTAAGGAGGAAATACAAAAGTATGTTCAACAAAAAGTGAGCAGTGAAACAGAAGAAGATTCTGCTTCTTGTTCTGGTAGTAAAGAGCACAGAGGGATCATGGTATTGAAACCTTTTCTAAAGCTTCAATGGAAAATGCTTGAAAGAAGGAAGAGAGCATGGGAGCTTACTAGAAGAATCAAGAGGATGCTGGAGATTTGGGAGATGGTTATGAACAGGAGTAAAACCAGTAACTTGGAAATTGACAAATGTGGTATTACAAAGCAATAATTATATTTGTGAAATATGACAAAAGAAGAAAATATGGAAATATTGGACTTTGCTGGACTTGTGGGGGACTCTAAAGCACATGCCCTACTTCATGTCTTTAATGTTCAGAAAAATGTTTAGTAGAGGGGAAGATGATGGAGAGAATTCACTGTAAGTAAAACAATGTTTTTCTTAATAGTGATATTTTTATAGTGTGTAATTTTTTTGTATGCTATAAAGTAAAGTTTCTGTTATTTTTAACTGTAATGGGAATACTATTGCAAACAGGTGCTCCTGTTTTTTTATTTCTCCTTTCTTATCTCTCTCTCTCCCCTTGTTCAGGTTTAAGAAATATAGGCACTAAAAAGGGGGGGGGCAGAAGATGCCTGGTTTAAAGAGCATGACAAAAGAAAAAAATGTGCTTTTTTCTCATTCTTGCATGGGTGGATGACTAGATTAAGACCCCTAGCTTGATCTAGTAAAAAGCTTTACGTGAAAGCAAGTAAATAAAAAAAGAATATTGAATAATATAAGGCTTTTTTTCTAGCAAATGTATGTTTAGTAGCAGTTTTATATCTGGCCCTCTTGTCTCCATGGAGACAATCTGATAAAGAGAAACTGGCTAGAAAAAGAAGAGGAATTTGCTAGGGGATAATGTTCTCTGAAAGTATTCAAGAGATTTCTCAGCTGTGAGAGCTATAAAAATAAGACAAAACCAGACATCACTTTGTAGAAGCACAGGGACCTTAGGATGAGTAACCTTTCTTTTAGGTTAACTCAAGTCTGTGAGTGTGGCTGTCATTTTGAGACATTTGTTCCTGTTGGAGGGTAAAACTTCAATATTTGAAGATGTACATGGTTTGTGTGTTAGTATTAAATTAATAGGTTTTGGGGATATTGGGGTTGTGTTTTTTTTCTTTGATGGCTTTCAATAAAACAAAAAGTTTTGTAAGGCATGGCAGAGACTCAAATGAATACGACAATAAACAACTGTGTAAAAGTTTAACCTACCAAACAGTGTATGCATGTAACACAAAAGCTGGAAGTAGACAGTTAACAAAAAAGCCATTATACACAAACGGTGGGAATAATGCATTTTTCAGTGATGCTTTCTGTAATGTCTTTAAATGACAGTGGTTTCACAGATAAATACAAAAAAAAAAGAAAGAACAGTGAACTACATATGCTACAGGAGACACACTTGGAAAAACTAAACATGTGAATTTGATAAAACAGGTTTTTCAGGATGGTTATTCAGCAGAATACATAGGACAATGGAAAACAGGAGTACTTATATTAATTGCAACAAGGGGAGCTCCAATAGTGATAGAAGAGGATAAAAAATATAATAATGGTAGATTTGTAGTACTAAGGGGCTACTGGCAAGAGAAAATGATTACACTGACATGTATTTATATTTCACCTAAAACTGCTGTAATGGAGCTTAAGATGATTTTGGGAGAAATAATCAGCTTTTCAGCAAGGACTATTACTTATAGGTGAGGACTGGGACTTGATTTGCAGTAAGGAAGATGTGTCTGCGGCCCCAGAAGGGAAAGTGTAACAAAGGAGGGTAGACGTTTGAAAACATTTATGAAAATGTTTGACATGGAAGATGTGAATTCAGTATTAGGAGTTCTGAATGAATTTACATATTGAAAAGAGAGGAATTTAAGGAATGGGTAGTAGAAATTATTCAGGAGCTATACATTTCTTCTGAAAATATAGCTAGGAAGTGGGATAAAATTGAAGTGGAGTTTAAAAAGAAGGGCAAAAATAAAACAAAGGGAAATATGGTTAAGAAATAACATGAATTATTTAGAAGAACTGACAAATGTTGCAGAATAGGGGGAATCCTACAGAACAAGAAGAGGAGCAACTGCAGAATTCTAAACAGAAAATAAGGGATCACCGCGATAATATGCATGATTTTAGAAAGATTGTTAAGCAACTGTTTTTTCATAATTCTAGAGCACAAAAACTTTTAGCACAATGACTCGGGGAACAGAAAGTAGAAAGAGCTGATGCCAAGTTTAGGGTGCATATAAAAAGGAAGGTAAGATCCTGCAGAGATATTAGAAATATTTTGGAAATTCTATGAAAGTCTGTATAAGCAGAGAATTATGGAAATCAAGAAAAGGTACAAATGGAAATGTTTATTGAAGTATTAAATATTCCAAGGTTAGAGGTAGACGAGGCTCAGTTACTAATGGAACAGGAGGAGATGAGATAAAAATAGTGATGTATAACCAATCTACAGGAAAGTCCCCAGGAACAGATGGTAGGAGGGAAAAACTGACAAAGCTTTGGAAGGTTTTAAAAGCATTTTAAGAGAAGTACCAACATCCTGGAAGAATGCAGTGGTAGCTGTAATACCTAAAGATGGAAAGATCCATCAGATCCAGCTTCATACAGGCCCATTTCAACACTAAACCATGATTATAAAGTGTTTATCTCTATAATTCCTAAAATAATGGAAAAAGTGATACCAAAATTGATAGATCTGGATCAGTGTGATTTTATGGAAGTGAAACAAACATTTGACAATGTTAGCAAAGCACTGATGATCCAAAGGAAGGCAGAATGTAAGAAAATACCACTATTGTTGGTGGGTCTTGATGCAGAAAAAGCATTGACAATGTATACTGGAACTTTATGAGCAGGGAAATGGAAGCATTTGCATTCACTGATAAAATTATAAGGTTGATTAGATTGATATAATAGGGATCAGAGGTGAAAATTAAAGTAGGTGTGGGGTCCTCTGTGATAATTTCTGCTTGAGCCGAGGAACCAAGTAAGGGTGTCCTCCTTCCTCTTGATTTGCATTATATTTTTAGAACCACTGGCAAAGAAAATAAGGAACTCAGAAATTCAAGGATATAATTGGTAGGGTCCTCTCTGATAATTTCTGCTTGAGCAGAGGACCAAGTAAGGGTGTCCTCCTTCCTTTTTATTTGCATTATATTTAGAACCACTGGCAAAGAAAATAAAGGACTCAGAAATTCAAGGATATAATTGGTATGGTAGTCAAGAAAAGCTGGTTGCATTTGCAGATGATGATATGTTATACCTGACAGAACCAAACATCGGGCATTACAGTGTTGTGGAACATTGTGAGACAGTTTCAGAACTTTTGGGATACACAATTAATGAATCTAAAACAATGACAATAGAGATAAATTATGTACCCACACACATATTAGTTCAGTAATATCCATATTTATAGGGACATGATAAAATGAAGTATTTAGGAGTATAGATTAAAAATGATTCCTGTGTGGCAGCTAAGGATATGTGGGAAGAGTCTAAACAAAAAATAATACAAATACTGAGAAAATGGAAGCTCAGTTATATGGATATGGATAGTAAGATACAAGCAGTTAAAATGTTTTTATTCTTCCTAAAGATCCCAGTTCCAGTTGTTTTATTTCTGTTATTATATTCTTCTTTTATATTTTATATTCTTCTGTTAGTGTTGTTTTAGACTTTGATTTCCATTTTCTAGCAATTGCTATTTTGGTAGCCACCATATCATCAAGGCCTTACTATGTCTAGGTAATTCCAATTCTGTATCATAGTTCAAAAACATCATTTCTTTAGTTACACCAGTTTGCTCACTCAGTATCTTTGATAGAGTAGTCTGCAGGGAATCTTTAAAGTCTGCCAACTCATTACACTCCCAGAAAATGTTCCCAATTATCTCTTTTCTTCCCCATCGCACCTCCCAAATTTGCTACCTGAGGAAAAATTCTTTTGAGTCTACTTGGGGTATAAAAATACCTGTGTAAACACATTCAAACAAAGATTCTATTTCTTGCAGACTTTATTGCATATTTTGGAGACATACAAATATCTCTCCATTGTTTCTTTGTAAATTGGTCCTATGAACAAGTAATCCAGCACAAAGAGAAGGTAAAAAATAAATAAAGGCTTTATTGTGGCAACTCCATGTAGAATAACAAGCAAACCGGTTTCGGCTGAAGATTCAAGCCTTCCTCAGTGCAACAAAATATTCCATTAGAGCACATCCTTGTGTCTGCTTTTATATCATTGTATTTAAAGAGATACACCTAAAATTAATAGATTATTGTTAGACAGAACAACCAAGTCAAGATCTAACTTAATTCATTAAGGCCAGGTCTAAATAAAGCCCCTAGCCTAATAATCCAAGAAGATTCCTTCTTCTTTAATATATCATGCCAACCTGCTTTGGAAGTTCTGTGCATTTGAATTGTATCTATTATGGTATACTTATAAAGGGCGTTGGAAATTCTTTTATTTCTTATCTCACTTAAATGTTCGCTTATGCGATGTCTGAAAGGTCTTGACGTCTGTCCAACATAAAAAGATGAACAAGTGCAGGTAGCTAGATAAATGATGCAGTCACAACTGCAATTACCAAAAACTCTAATCTGATGCACTTTGGAAGTATTACAGCTGGTAAATTCTTTTGTTTTGAAGATGTGTGTACATGCGCTACAGTGACCACAAGGGACATAACCGACCAGTGTATCACCAAATAATGTTTTTTGCATAGGTACAGGTGGATTGTAACATTTGTAGTGAGTGAAATACGAGTTAATGGTTGTGCCTCTACGGTAAGAAAATAAACATCTGTCTTGAAGTACCCCATTTAGGTGTTCATGTGCAAGTAGAATATCCCAATGATTGTTAATAATATCTCTGAATCTTGGAGTGTTACTACCAAATGTTGTCACTAGTCTAACTGGTTGTGAATCTTGTGTCTTGTGTTGACTAGTTCTGTTTTGGTATTCCAAAAGTTGGGATCTCTCAGTTTGGTTTACCTGGGTTATAGCTTGGGAAATGTCATTTTTACTATAGCCTCTGGTTTGTCCCTTCTTTGTAAATTTCTCATCCAATTTCTGTACCTAATCCTTTCTAACCTCCTCTGATGGATTAATATAGATGTTCTTCATCTCACATTGCTGCAGTCATAACCTGTGGGTAGTCCGCTGTCCTCGGTCGGCCCGAATACCAAAGTATTAGGCTGGCGTCGGTCATGGGCGCTCAGATCTGACGTCAGTGCGTCAAGGTATTAAAGCGCATGACCGACATCATATCCTCAGTCTTTTTTGCCGCATGGTCCGAAGCAGAAGCAGCGTTTGCAAGTGCCGTTCGGCGTTCTGAAATTTTCGTATTCTGAGTTTCAGACCGAAACCAAGTTGGGCTAAGTACCCCGTTGGGGAATATTTTTGTTTTTTCTTGCCTCAGTTAATTCCGGATGTCAGAAAAAGTGAATAATTATATTTCTTGTGGGAAACAGATACCGCATAGGGATTACCACTCTCTTTGTATTCCTTGTTTGGGGCCTGAGCACGACGTAGTCGGGTGTCGCTTTTGTGCTAGATTTAATAAGCGCACCATTAAACGTAGGTTAGATTGCGCTAGGCTTGTCTTCGATGGCGTGTAATTACAATATGCCGTCGGATCCTCCGGCCGCCGCTGAGAAGCGCAAAGAAAAATCGTTAAAGTCCAAGCAGGATGAGTCGTCCGTTCCGGACGCCGGTTCTTTAGAAACTACGGTGGAATCTGTAGATCCAGCCGAGGTTTCAGCTGAGTCTCAGGGGGAGACGTTAATTTTGCAAGATGTGGCCTCTCAGGAGTCAGGTCAGGCTGAGGGGGCCTCTCAGGTTGCTGTACTCCCTTCTTTGCCTAAGGTGGTTAGGCCTTCTCCTTCTGTCTCTAAGGTACCTTCCAAAGGCAGGCCTGGTTTGCCTTCCACAGGTGTCAGTCCTAGTTCTGCAGGTTCTGTGCCTAAAAAACACATGCTTAAAATGGCAGAAGATTTAATTTCCTTAATCAGGGGTTCTATGCCCCCTCCTGATAAGAGGCCTAGGGTGGAGCCAGAGGTGGAAAGTTTGGAGCAGGCTTCAGATTACTCAGAGTCTTCGGCTGAAGACATTCAGGATTTTCCTCCTTATTCTGATTCAGACGCAGAGGATTCCAGTTCTTCTGCATCTCCTCCAGAGGATTTTTCTTTTTCAGAAACCCTGCATTCTATGAGGGAGCATTTTAAATGGGAAGGTCAGGATTTCTCAGATTCCCGAAAGAGGCTTAGGGAATTTCTGTTTTTACCACAACATCGGCCCTTGGCTATACCTCCTGTTTTGGATGTTGTTCAAGACGTTTTCTCTGAAGCTTCCCTTAATCCAGACTCTTTGCCCCCTGCGCCAGTTAAACCAGGTAGGTATTACAGAGTGCCTGAGGCTCATAAATATCTGTATAAGAGCCCAAGGGCTGACCCAGAAACTATTAGCCAGGGACCTAAGGGTGTCAGGGCTTCTGTTGTAAAGAATCCAGTTCCTATGGATAAAGATTCTAGAGCTTTGGATAGGTGGGGTAAGAAAGTGTATACCTCTTCCACTTTAGCAATGAGGGCTTTGAATTGCCAGTTTCATATGTTGAAGTACCAGAATTTTCTCCTTGCTCAGTTAAAATCTAAAGTGGATGCTTTGGCAGAGGGCATAGAGTGTAAGGAATTACAGGATTTGGTTCATGCCTCTGATCAGGTGGGTAAGCATTCTTTGCAGTGTGGTTTCGATGCTTTACAGGCTTCTTCCAGGGTGGCTGCCACTGGTTCAGTTATTCGCAGGCACGCCTGGCTTAAGGATCAGAATTTGTCAGAGCATGTTAAAGCTAGAATTTTGGATGCTCCTTTGCAGTCTGAAGTTTTGTTTGGTTCTCCTGTGGAGTCTGTCTTGAAGAAAATGGAAGACAAGGCTAAGTCTATGCAGACTGTTAAAGATTTTTTGCAGGTGCAAGCCCCCTAAGTTTAGCAGGAATTGGCCTACTAAGGGATGGGCTTACCCTTCTTCTGATTTACAGTCTAGGGGCAGATCTAGACGTGGTAGGGGCAGAGCTCAGGGTTCTTTCAGGCCTAGAACGTGGAGTTCACCTGCACAATCTACAGGTGAGGGCAGGGGCCAGTCCTTTCGTAAATAGGCCCAATGACCTGCATCTTCAGCTGCCAGATCCTTCCTGTCTGGCAGCTCCTTTGGGAGGAAAGTTGGCACTCTTCAAGCAAAATTGGCTTTTAGTCACCCAGGACAAATGAGTGTTGGACATTATAGACCGAGGCTACAAGTTTTATTTCCACACATTGCCTCCTTTCAAAGGCATGCCAGACGTTCCTCCTCAGCAAAGGGTAGAGGCTCACAAACAGATTTCTTTACTTCTTCAAATGGGGGCTATACAGCAGGTCCCTCTGTCAGAAGTGGGCCTAGGATTTTATTCTCACCTGTTTCTTGTACCAAAGAAAGGAAACACTTGGAGGCCGATTTTGGATTTATCTATCCTCAACACATACCTGGACATTCCATAATTCAAAATGTTGACGTTGCAACAACTTCTGCCTCTGTTGGGCAAAGATCACTGGATGGTAACTCTGGATCTCAAAGAGGCTTATCTTCATGTTCCTATCAGGCCCAGTTGCAGGAGATTCCTGCGTTTTCGGGCTGGGACTTTACATTATCAGTTCTCTGCATTGCCCTTTGGCTTATCTACTGCGCCCAGGGTGTTCACAAAGGTTCTGGCTCCAGTGATAGCCTTCTTAAGGTTAAGAGGAATACAAATTTATCCTTATTTGGACGATTGCCTGATTCTTGCTCAAGACAAGCACGAGCTTCTTCACCATCTACAGTATGTTATGGCAGTGTTAAGGTGCCTAGGGTATTCTGTGAACGAAACAAAGTCCAGTCTAGTACCCTCTCAGGAAATGTGCTTTCTGGGTGTGAGACTGAATACAGCTTCCCAGATGGCCTTTTTGACCCCGGACAAGCAAAGGAATCTTACACTTTACTTCCATCAATTGTCTCTACGGTCCAGGCTGACTGCAAGGACAGTCCTTCAAGCCTTGGGGTTCATGGCATCTTGTATTCTGGTGCTTCCCAATGCCAAACTGCATATGAGGAAGCTACAATGGTATCTCAAAAATGTATGGACACAACACTGCCACGATCTGGACACTGTAATTCAAATAATACCTTGCATTCAAAAGGAATTTTTGTGGTGGGCTCAGGAATGTCACCTAAACAAGGGACTCTCTGTGACCTGACCAGAGGCGAGTCAGATCTTAACGACAGATGCCTCGGACAAGGCTTGGGGAGCACACCTCAATGGAAAATGGGTTCAAGACACGTGGCCTGCCAGACTTCAACATTTACATATCAACTTGAAGGAGATGTTAGCAGTCCAGTTTGCATTGATGGCTTTCAAGGATTTACTTCTCCCAGGGCAAGTGTTGATTCAAACAGACAACACAACTGTCATGTGGTACATCAACAAGCAAGGGGGAACCCATTCGTACCCTCTTTGCAGGCAAGCTATGATTTTGTGGGAGACTGCTCTCAGTTTGCACCTCTCTCTTCAGGCAAGGTTTCTACCAGGAGCACAGAACTCCTTAGCAAATGTTTTGAGCAGACAGATAGTGGATCCCCACGAGTGGAAGTTGGATCCTCATGTATTTCGACAGTTGACAGTGATATGGGGGACTTCAGACATAGATCTGTTTGCTTCTCCACTAAATTTCCAGTTGCCAAAGTTTTGCACAAAGATGTTTCATCCCACAGCTTGGAAAGTGGATGCTCTATCATTCAGTTGGAGCAATCTTCACGTCTATGCCTTTCCGCCTCTGCCTCTCCTTCCCAAGGTACTCTTGAAGGTCAGACAAGACAAGCCCTCCATGATTCTACTAGCTCCAGATTGGCCTCGACAGTACTGGTACCCTCTGCTGAGGAGTTTAGTACGGGAGCCTCCTTGGCCTTTGCCTTCGATTCCACACCTTTTGACTCTGGAGGGCAATCATTTCCTCAATGTCAGGATTCAGTCCCTGCATCTAACAGCCTGGCATATTCTGTTCTAGAACCTGGAGGGTCGCAGCTTCCTCAACAAGTTTTGAATGTTATTTTGGAGGCCAGAAGGCCTAGTACAAGGAAAGTTTATGCTGATAAATGGAGGAGATTTTTTATTTGGAGCAAAGCAAAAAGCTTTGATGTTTCCAGGCCTGATTTGAGTGTTTCTCTTCAATATCTTACAGAATTACTAGACAAGGGTTTGTCTTTCTCCTCTGTAAAAGTTCATGCTGCAGCCATTTCTGCTCACTATGACTGTGACCCACCGTTATTCTCTCATCCTTTGTTTAAGCAATTCCTTAGAGGGGCAAAGAACATAAGACCCCCGCGTAGAGCTCCTACTCCTTCCTGTGATCTCAATTTTGTGTTGGAAAAACTTACTTTACCTCCTTTTGAACCTGCAGCTACGTCTGAGTTAAAGTTTTTGTCTTGGAAGACTGCTTTTTTGTTGGCCATTACGTCTGCTAGAAGGGTTTCTGAATTACAGGCTCTAATGGCAGTTGAACCCTTCCTAATTTTTCATAAGGATAGGGTATCTCTGCGTACTAACCCTACTTTTATGCCTAAAGTGGTTTCAAATGTGGCCTTGAACCAATCTATTCATTTGCCTACTTTTTATGCAGATCCCCAAAATAAAGGGGAGAAAAGTTTGCACACTTTGGATATTCACAGGCAGTTGCGTTATTATTTGAGCAAGACTAAAGGGTTCAGACAGTCTCAACAGTTGTTTGTTTCTTTTGCTTTGGGCTCTCAGGGGAAACCTGTTTCAAAACAAACTATTTCTAAGTGGATTGGCCATTGTATTGCTTTTTGTTATTCTCATCATGGTAAGGAGATTCCGGCTGGAATCAGACCTCATTCCACTAGGGCTACTGCCACTTCTACTGCTTTTTTAAGGGGGGTAGCTACTAAAGATATTTTGGAAGCAGCTACTTGGAGTTCAGTGCACACTTTTTCTAAACATTACCATCTTCCTCTTTATTCCAAATCTAGGGCTGGATTTGCCACTGCAGTCTTACAGGGCATTTTGGCAGCTCCCAATGCTTTATGATTTTGCCAGCCTCCCTTTACATCTGCTTTGGGATTCTACCCACAGGTTATGACTGCAGCAATGTGAGATGAAGAACATAGTACAGTTTTGTACCTACCATAAATGTAGATGTTCGAAGATCCACATTGCTGCAGTCCAATTTTCCCTCCCTCCTTCCCCTCTGTAGTTTGGAGTGGTTGTATGGTTTGGGTTGTAGATGTTATTTGTACATGGCTTTTGGAGGTTTTTCTATTTTTGGCTGTGGCCTTTCTTTTTAGGGCCTTCTGACATCTGGGGCAAGAAAAGACTGAGGATATGACGTCGGTCATGCGCTTTAATACCTTGACGCACTGACGTCAGATCTGAGTGCCCATGACCGACGCCAGCCTAATACTTTGGTATTCGGGCCGACCGAGGACAGCGGACTACCCACAGGTTATGACTGCAGCAATGTGGATCTTCGAACATCTACATTTATGGTAGGTACAAAACTGTACTTTATCATGCAATATTTTGTATGCACTACTACTATTCATTTTTAATAGCAGCTTCAGTTTTAGATTCTACTAAAAACTCTACCTGTGCTGGTCTTTCACTTAGGATCCTTTTGTTTCTTTCTCTTTGCGTATACTCTGATATAAATCCTTGATATAGAAGGCGGTCTCTAGCCTGGAGTCCAGATAAATTCTTGGCTTGTTCCCATTCTGTTATCTTTCCCTCTCTAATTATTTGCTCCCAATGCCTTAGTTCTTTTGCCAGTTTTCTCCAATAAATTCCATCCCCCTCTTGTCTATTGTCTCTGTCCCTAATTGCAGTCACCCTATCGGCAGAATCACCTTTCTCCATTCCAGTGTTGGCTTTCTGCTACTTTATAAGTATAATATGCTGTATGGTTATTCTTATTCTCCTTAAGGCTCTACATCCAAAATCTCAGTCCCGCCTTGTTTCTTGAGCTTTCCCTCTGTTTTATCATCATCCCTTTCCAGTTTGAATTATAGATTTCTGCTTGTGCTATGTATAGGAGTCTTAACTGTGTAGCTCTGAAATACCCCTTCAAATCGGGTAATCCCAAACTGCCGTGTTCACTTGGAAGAATTGTCTTATCCCACTTGACTCTTGCCATCAACAATTTCTCCTCTGGTTGATAAAAATAAGCATGACCTGGGTGTAAAACTAAAGGGACTAAAAACATTTTAACTGCTTGTATCTTGCTATCCATATCTATATAACAGAGCTTACAATTTCTCAGTTGTATTCTCTTTTGTTTAGTGTCTTCCCACATATATTTATCTGCCACCCCAGAATCCTTTTTAATCCATACTCCTAAGTACTTCATTTTATCATGCCCCCATAAATATGGATATTGCTGAACCAGTTTCTGTGTGGGTACATAATTTATAGCTATTGCCTTTGTTTTTAGCTTCATTAAAGATTTGAAATTGCCTCAAAATGTTCCACAAACTGAAATGTCCTTTTCTGGTTTTATCAGGTATAAAATAATATCATCTGCAAATAGAGCCAGCTTTTCTAAATTACCATACCAATTATATCCTTGAATGTCCAAGTCTCTTATTTTCTTTGCCAGTGGTTCTAAATATAGTGCAAATAAAGGACACCTCTGCCTGGTTCCTCTGCTCAAGCAGAAATTATCAGAGAGGACCCCACCCACTTTAATTTTCTACTTCGATCCTTCATGTATCCTTCTAATCAACCTTATCATTTTATCAGGGAATACAAATGCTTCCATTGCCCTGCTTATAAACTCCCAGCTTACTCTGTCAAATGCTTTCTCTGCATCAGGACCCAACAACAGCAGTATTTTCTTACATTCAGCATTCCCTCAGGATCATTAGTGTTCTGTCAATTTTTTCAAATGTTTGCCTCCCCTCCACAAAACCACACTGATTCATATGTGTCAATTTTGGCACCACTTTTGGCCTTGTTTTAGCAATTATAGACATAAACACTTTATAATAATGGTTTAGGATAGAAATGGGCATATGTGAAGCTGTGTCTGATGGGTCTTTACCCTCTTCAGGTATTAAAGCCGCCACTGCTTTTTTCCAGGATGTTGGTGCTTTTCCTCCTATTAAAATGCTGTTAAAACCTTCCAGATCTTTATCAGTTTTTTTTATCACCTAGCTTACAAACTTCCACAGGAATAGCATCTATTCCTGGGGTGTTTTTTGGGGAATGGCTATACGTCATTGTTTTTATTTCATCTCCTCTAATCCTAACTGTTAATAATTAAGCCACATCTATCTCTAACCTTGGCATATTTAATTCTTCCATAAACATTTCCATTTGTACCTTTGCAATTGTACTTCAAAGCAAATTAATGAAGACAAACTTTACCAAAATAACTTTCAGAATAATAGTAAACATGTTTGTTTGTCTTTTCAGCTTTTCCCGGTTAGGGGTCGCCACAGTGGAACTCCGGTCTGCTAATGATTGGCAGTAGATTTTTTTTATGGTGCCAAGTTGCCAGCCCGACTCCCAACCTTCAGCGAAGGCACGCCCATTCATGCATGTCTTTCGGAGGCCACTCTACCTCGGGGAGGACATGCAGACTCCACACAGAAGGCGCTCCAGCCGAGAATCGAACAGGAGAACCTCTTGCTGTGAGGCAATAACGATACCACTTTAATAATAGTAAACATAACCCTAAAAATTTCTAGATAGCCATTAAAGAAATCTTGCATCCCGGCCGTAAATTCAGCCCTAACCCCACTCCCAGTAACTTGTGACTTGAAACCGCAATACAATTAAACTCTTATTTCATAGATGGTGTAGCATCTCTAATAAGTGATTCCCAAGCATCTGTTCCTAACCCTGCCCAACAGTCATGAATCACCACATCCATTTTTACCTCTAAACCTGTATCTATATCCTGTGTAAAACTACTTTTAAAGTAACTCAAACCATACTGCACTTCAGCTGATAACCTTCCAAGCAAGTACCTTAAAATAGCAGCTGAAAACATTGCCTGCCCTGTCTTAGTCCTTATAAATATGTCAGTCCAGGAATTCCACATTCCCTCTCTCTGGAAAATTCACACATTGTCCTTCTGCACAAAGAAGGAAATGTGGCAGAAATGACTAATGTTAGACCTATAGCAATCTTATTCCCCTCTCCAAAATAGTTGCAAAATGTATTCAAAAACAGTTGCTAAACTATCTCATGCAGGAAGAACTCCTATTTCCCCACACAACACAGCTTAACCTATGTAGGAAAAACCCACCCTTTTATAGTTCAGAAGGTATCTGTCCAGTAGGTGTCAGTCAGTAAGATGACACTCCACACTCTCTCTCTATGCCTCACATGCACCATTTTATCCTTGGTCCCTCCTCTTTAACATTCTCACCAACACCTTCCACATATCCACACAACAGGGCTTCCTGATACAATATACAGATGACTACACACTCATTTGCACATTGGCAACATGGCACACCTCCAAAAAAATTGCTTAGAATTCTATAACAGCAGCTGAAACATGGCGTTGTAACTCGCAACTCATGCTGAACCCTAAAAAAATGCTTTTCCCCAAAACCCATCTTGCATGAAAAAAAAAATTAAAATCATCTCTCTTGATAATACAACCATTGATGTTGTTTCTCATAGCAAATTATTAGGGATGATAGTGGATGATCGTAAATTCGACCTGGATATACAAATTTGCATAAGAAAAACTAATTAGAAACTAGGGATGATATATAGAGCCAAAAACTTTCTCACCAACACAACTTTAGCCACATTTACCACTTGCTTATCTCCTCCCCACACTTAATGGCACTCCCATACTTACTGACCTTCAGGTATCACCAAAATCAAAACTTGAACAATGCTGTAACAAAGTTGCAGCAAATACCCCTTTCAGAACCCACCACTGTATAGCACTAAAAATCTTAAATTGGTTAGAACTACCTCATTAACTAACATACACACAACTTCTTGCCACCTATAAAATTATCCAGAATATATCTGCTTGTCCAGCACTAAATAACATTCTACACAACTATGTTCCCAGTCAGTTATTACGATCCAAGGACCAAACACTCCTGTCTGTCTACAAACCTGTTAAATCTGCTGGGCATTGTCTGTACTTGTACCATGTTGCTAAGGTCTGGAAATCTTTTATCTCTATCCATCAGATCAATACCCTCCCTCCCATCCATCAAAATACATTCTGAAAGACTTCCTATCCAAAAGCTGTCTCTGTTATTGCCCAACACCAGCATAAACTATATCCCTAAATGTGAACAAATACATACTTTACATCTCCTTACTTTCCCTTCTTCACTCTTCCCCTGGCTTTCTCTTAATACCATTACTCTGCTTTTCTCTCACTTCATGTTGCAGTTCATATGTCTTGTTGGTATTACAGTAATTTACCTTTAATTTCTCTATAAACTAGCTAAAATTTCTCTTAACTATTAAAGCATTATTATATAACTTTTATCTATTCTTAACCAATGTTTTCATATTATCTCTAATTTGGTATAATTGTTTAAACTGTAGTTGCTTTTGTATTATTTTTAAAGACAATTAAAATAATTGTTTTAAAAATAGTTTGCAATACTTTGGAGCTTTTCTCCCTGGGTTTCCCCTGAAAATAACCTCCTAACCAGTCACACTTTCCCGATAATCAGTAGTCATTCAATCAATCGATCAAATGCTAGTAGATGCTTCATCGAGGGAGTGGGTGGCAGTGGAGGCATAAAGTCTGAGCTGAATTTGTCAGCTGGTAAATTTGCTATGTAACTGTACTCAGTAAAGGTGTCACCATCAATTTTGTGGTTGCCTTTAGCCTATGGCTGTCGACCTCAGAATTGGCCTTGTTGGACATAATTAGTCCTCATAGTTTCCTGTTTAGTTTAATTAGAGTGTTCCTGTCATTAAGGGAGTTGCTCTTCCTGATTTTAGTCATGACTTTTTTCCTTTTGTTATATACCATCTTAAGGTTAGGATTCCACCAGTGGGGTTTGTTTTTAGAGTTTGTTTTGGGCTTACTTATAGTAGATACCACAGCCTCTGTACAGCCATTTACATGGTTGTTCAGGGTCTCTGTGAATAATTCGGCATAGGTTGCTGTGAACTCAGGGTTGGGAGGGGAACTGAATTTTGATAAACTGTCACTTAATGGAGTGTAGTGTGCCTTGAAATAGTTCCTAACTGTTACAGGATTTGCTGGTGGTTACAGAGTTTATTTTTATTTTGAAGAAGAGGGCTTTGTGGCCTGATCTCACCAGTGTTAGCATGACACTGGGGGTGCAGTGCAGCTCTGTCCCATATTGGTGAGTTCCAGGTCCAGAATATTTGAACCTCTGGTGAGTGTGCACACTATCTAGTCAAGGGTATTTGTGTTAAAGTCCAGAAATCGTTGTGCCTGTCAGTATGAGGCAGTATAGGTTTCCCAGTCTGTAGAGGGGTAGTTAGTCTCCCATGAATAAGGTATTTGGTTTAATGCTGAGTGTCTCCAGTAGGTTTATGTATGAGCTGTGGGATTGTAGGGACATAGAGAATGACCTGTAGTTTGGTAGGATATGGTATGGGACTTTGGCTATGGTTATTCATACAAGGATAAATTCCAGGGCATTGTCTTGTTTAACCAATGTAGAGTTATGCTTGTTGCTAATATAGATTGAGACTTCTCCACCTTCTGTCCCTGTCTGTGCAGCTGATCGTCTAAATGTGTGGAAGGCACTAAAGCCTTCCACTGCCAGAGTACTTTTTGTGGATTTAAACCATGTCTTGGTAATGGTAGAAATGTCTGTATTCTCCAGAATGAGGAGAGTTTGTAGGGTGTGGAGTTTCTTGTTTAGGCTCCTAATGTTGATCAGTGACACCTTTAGTGTTTTTATTATTTGCTGTTTCAGTAGATTTTTTAATTTGGCTTTGCCCAAAAAAAAGCTCTAAGGGGTAGGTAACGATTTAGCCAATATTTGGAAGCCAAGAGGAGACAGGTGCAGGCCATCCTTTGCAGTGCAACATGCTCTGTTAAGCATGTCCTTCCATGCTGACAGTTATTGAATCTCCCTGGAAAGACACCAGAAACTCAGCTACTTATTGAAGTCAGTCATCTTTTGTTCGTACTGTGGCATCATCCTTGGTGAAGTTGGAATGTTGCTAAGTGCAATGCACAAACCTGCCTGAGACACATTTAGAGAGCTCAACAATGTAGTCCAGGGAAATATGTTTCAGGTCATTAACTCCCACATGGGGTATGATAGAATCATACTGGCACCTTTGGCGTAGTGACTTGAATGCGTGCTTAACTTGGCAGATCCTGGTTTCAGATAAGCAAGTAACCATTATTTTCTTGTTCTGTCTGATGAGTAGGGTATCTGTGTGTCATACAACACAGTCCCCTGTGACAAGAGTTCTGGGTAATGTGCTGGCTTGCCTTATGGGCTTTGCTCTTGGGGCTCCACTGGGTGTAGAAGTATGTGTGGTGTGTCATGTTGCTTTTGGTGAGTGCTTTAGAAATTGCTGAGGATAAGAATTACTGTTATAGGCTTAGCAGGCCTTTGAGGTTTGGGAAGATTGCATTTTTGTGCTTCAGCATAGATGGCTGTGTTCATATGGTTTATGTACTGTGTGTGTTCTTGACAACTTTGTTTGTATGAGAGATTTTTGCCTCCAGTAAAATTGTGTATGTACATTGCTGGCATACTGTGTTTATTTTTTTAGGGATTAAATGGTTGCCTGTGAACATTTGACATTTGCTACATAGTTTCAGGATGTCTATGGCTACTAAGCTGGCTATGGGAACATTTGGAAATTGCACGTCTATGTTGTCTGGACCTGTACTTGGGTGGGCTACTGTAAGAAGTGGACTGCATTGTACAGAGGTCTTCTTGGGTGGTCTCTGGGGTGTGGTACTACACTAGGTTAGATTGCACTAAGATTTACTAATAGTTCAGTTTAATGTGCATGCTGGCTATTCTAAGCTTGTTTCCACACAATGGCTTTGTTTTAGCCACACTAAGTTACACATTTCATTTATATGAAATGTTGTATAGATAACATTTACTTTCTGGGCATTTGTGTCTGTACATGGCACTGCTGATCTCTTGATCTAATAATACCAAGAAAGATTGCTTGCAAGTGTAATGCAACAACAACACTTAAAATAACTTGACAAGCAATTTCAAGTATTATGGACCTTTAGAATGATTTAAAGGCAGACTCAACCAATAAAGCAAAAATAAAACAATAGCTCCCTAAACAGTTAACTGAAGTGCAAAACAATAAAATAAATCTGTCATCTACCAAGGATGGAACAGGATTAACTCAGGATTCACTTAGAGAGTGTCTAGGGTGCCACACAGATGGGAGCTCTGGGAAAATAAGCAGGAGACAATTTGTAGTAAGGGAGGGTTACTTAAATGCAGTACTGGTTTGCTGGCTGGGCACATTAGTATTATGGATATTTGGAAAACAGTAGATGAGAAGGTACTTAAATAGGTTACGCAACAGACAATAGGAATGAAAGAGAAGAGGGAGGGACTTTGGAACTCCAATTACTATAAAAGGCAGAAGCCAGAGATGCAACCTTTTAAAACCACAACAAGAAAAGTGTGTTAGGGCTTGGGAAAAAATCAAACTGAAGCTCAAGTCCTGTGGTTAGAATTTTAGAAACGTTTAGCTTAATGCCTCAGTGGGAGGTGGAGCAGATTCAAAGAAAAGTAGAAAAACAGTAGCAAGGTAAATAGAAAGGCACTGTAATGCAACTTTAATTAGGTATATACAACTTATAAAAAGTACTGAAGCACAAACCCTGGATCAGAATTCATAATACTGCCACAGCTGTAAACCTTTCATAGACTGAGGCACCAGTCAATGCAGAAATGTAGCAGTAATGCTGTAATAAATGAGGTTCAAATCCAGCAGCAGATCACAGTCCTGCCACAACTATGAAAGATTGTCCAGCCTAGATTTAAAATATAAAAATATATATTTTACGTATATTTCTACTTGTGGAAGTAGAAGCACATCATAATGTATAAACAGAACTAAAATTGTGCAGTAATACACAGTCTGCAAACAGCTACAAATGAATCTACAAGACTAAGGTCCTAGAACAAACTAAAAAAAAAATCAGATAAATAGACAAAAAGCAAAGACGTGAAAAACATGTCACCATACAGATCACTGTATGTGCAACTCAAAATACTCAAGCAGAACTTAAAAAAATTCTTTAGAGTCTTGAGCAAAATACATGGGGTAGATGTAGCTCTGTGCTGTAGCAGACTCGCTAGAGAGGGAGTCAATCAGTAAAGGCCAGTACTGGATCTCAAGTCTTGTGGTTAGAATTTCAGAAACTTTTAGCTTAATGCCTCAGTGGGAGGTGGGGGAGGCTCAAAGAACAGTGGAAAAACAGTAGCAAGGTAGACAGAAAGGCATTGTAGTGCAACTTTAATCAGATATATGCAGCTATAAAAAGTACTGAAGCACAACCCCTGGAGCAGAATTCACAGTACTGTCACTACTTCAAACCTACCACAGACTAAGGCACCAGGCAATGCAGAAATTCACATTCACCAGTAACATTGTAATAACTAAAAGAGGCTCATATCTTGTAGTAGATTGCATTCCTACCATAATTG
The DNA here is from genome assembly GCF_019279795.1 of Protopterus annectens. Taxonomy (NCBI): domain Eukaryota; kingdom Metazoa; phylum Chordata; order Ceratodontiformes; family Protopteridae; genus Protopterus; species Protopterus annectens. The sequence goes on from NC_056748.1 coordinate 478,266,840, forward strand.
TGAAGTGAAAGAAGCTACAAGATTGCCCTGACTGGTTTCAAAATACAAAAGGAAAGCTACCTTTTACATAGAATTCTACTTATGGAAATGTAAATGCAGTATAATGTATATAAACAGTTTACTATCATGTAAGCAAAGCAGACTCTGTCGAATGGGCATATCATCGACCCAAGTCCACGAAAACTCAGATTGCCAAAGTCCGGTATTGCCGAAATACAGATCGAATATGACCTAGGGACGAGCGTTAACATGCCTCAAGATAGGGTCGAGATTTGTACTTCTGAAATATCGGAGTTCGATATTGCCAACATTCGAGTGTTGGGTTTCACACAAAGTGGATTTGACCAAGTCCACTTTGACTACATGATAGTAAACCTGTATAAACAATGCTAAAATCTTGCAATAGTACACAATCTTCACACAACTACAAATGAAGCTACCAAGCAAAGGTCCCAGAACTAACTAACAAAATGCAAACAGATAAATGGACAAAAAGTTCAAAAAAGTATCGCCACAGAGGTCACTGCAAGTGCAACATAAAATATTTAAGCAGGATTTAAATAAAAAGCTTTTTTTTCTTTCATTTTGATGTAAACCTTGTATATCACACCTCTGAGTCTTAAACAAGATCTCTAATGGTTCCACTGGGGATCAAAACCAGGATAACCACTACGCTACAGACTGGTTCCCTTTTCTTAGGCTTCACGTCAGGGAATTCTCCTTGGTTACTGGTTCTAATGCCATATCTGTTCTCACATTCTTACGGGAAGCATCACGTGGATCTCCTCAAACTTACTGGTTTCTCCTTTTCCAGTGATGGCCAACAATGCAGCATTTTTTTTCTGATGTGGTTAGAATTTTATCTGTTTCCGAGAAAGAGTCAATGAGCAAGCTGTATCATTGGAAGAGGAAGCATTTTGTTTTTAGGGCTTCTTCACAAGGCATTGACCCCCTTTACATCTCCCATTCCAGAGGTTCTTAGTTTCCTAGTACATAGATTGGATTCAGGCTCCGGTAACTCTACCATTAATGTACATATCTGATGTTATCCATTTCATTATTCATCACGTCTGCGTCTTGGATCTGATCCGGCACTTTACAGAGTAGATTCAAGGCTCGAGCTCCTCCCACTCCCGTAATCCCTTTCTACCTTCAAACCCTCAGATCTCATTTGCCGCATTTTGCTATAGATGTGATTCCTGTCTCACAGCATCTATTAAGGTTTTTTCTTCGGGTTAGTGTATCTTTTTTTTTTCATTTTTTTGGCTAGTTGGTTAGTTTAAATATATTCCTCCCTTCCCTGTTTAGCTCTTGAACAGTGTTAGGCTTTCTCTCCTTTGCCTTGCTTTCCCTTTAGGTGCTTGGTGCCCTTTTTCCATGTCCCTTTTCCTTAGTGGGGTTTTGCTGTGGCAACATTCCCTTTGGTTTGTTTGTGTGTTTGGTCCCAGTTACTGGTTAGCATGTTTGTGGGTAATTTGGGGCTTTGCTGTTAGTTCTTCCCACTTGGCTGTATAACTTGTCTTTTGTGTTTTGTGTTTTGTGTGTGTGTGTGTGTGTGTGTGTGTGTGTGTGTGTGTGCTTGCTTGCGTTTGCTTGTAGGACATGTCTGGCAAGCCTACCAGATTTAAAAGATGTTCTTCTTGTGGGTGGAAGATGCCTAATTCTGATGCCCACAAGAAATGTGTTTATTGTCTGGGGTCTGACCACCTCGAGGCTGAATATTCAGTTTGTACTGCATGCATTCAATCCTCAGACATTGGAAGATCATTGGAATAAGCTTCTGCTCAAGGGCATGGCTCAATGGGGTCCCTTTGTTTTGGGTTCTCCCTCCTCTAGCAGCTATAAAGACCCTAAGAGGAAAGCCTCCTTTGGCTGCTCAGAAACAGCCGAGACTCAGGTCTCAGTCCCTCGGATCCAAAGCAGTCTTCGTCAGTGTCTGATTCAAAGGCTCAGGATACATCTTCAATTGCCAAGGCTCAGGATCCATCTTCCTGTGCTGAGATTTCCTTGGCTAGGAGATCTCAGATCCTACCCCACAGTGCCTTTTCTAGGCAATGTCAAACTGAAAGCGCTTCCAACTTAGCAAATCAAAACCAAGAAAATCTAAAGGTATTACTGCTCAGTGCTACGAGTCTAAACAAAAAACTCTCCCTAGAAGTTTTCTTTACCCTAAAGAATGCTGATGTCTGTGTGGTCACTGAGACATGATTTAAAGCTGCTGAGAGCACACCAACAGTGCAAGGTTATAATGCCTTCCACACATTTAGGCCAGCTATTTCAAAGGCAAGGACTAAAGGTAGAGGTGTCACCATTTACATTAAAAATAAATATACTTCAAGGCTGGTCAAACAGGACAATGCACTCTAGCTGCTCCATGTTCAAATCACCATAGGTAAAATCCAATACCACTTCCTGGCAAGCTATAGGTCCCCTTCTATGACCTAGGAACCCATGCCATGAATTTAAACTTATTAGAAACCCTAACCATCCAACCCAACACCATATTCATGGGTGGCTTTAATTGCCCCACTATTAACTGGGTATCCTATATGACACTAAACATACATGCACAGAGATTCCTGGATTTTGTAAATACAAACTCCCTAGACCAAATAGTCAATACATCAACCAGGGGTGCAACCATACTGGATCTGGTCCTCACTAATATGGGAGACTGCTGCGCATCCCATACTGTGATGCCATCCCTGGTAAGGTCAGACCACAAAATGGTCTCCTTTGAAGTAAAAATAAAATCTGAACCTCCAGCTAAACCTGGAATTTTTCAGGAACTGTTCTAAGACTAACTTCCTGCTATTAAGTGAGAACCTGGCAAAATTTCAAGCCCCCATAAACCCTGAGAACACGTGTGCCTATGCAGAACTGTTCACAGAAACCCTGTACAAGCAAGTTAATAGCTGCATAGAGGCAGCTGTACCCACCAGGTAGAAGTACAGAACTTACTCAAAAAACAAGCCACCCTGGTGGAATCACAAAATCAATCATCTGTATAACAGGAGGAAGAAAATCATGGTAAAAATCAGGGCTTCAGGGAACCTTTCTCTGAGCAGCCTTTTCAGTGCCCCTTTGGTGTTGCCCAGCTGTCCAACCCCGGAGGCAGTCGGGAGTCATTTTTCTTTGCACCTAAATGCCTGGGCATCCATAACAAATGATCAGTGGTGCTCAAGATTATATCTGGGGGTTATTACATTTACTTTTCCCAGCCCCCCCCCCCTCTGTTTCCAAGATGATTCGCCCCGACTTGCCACCCAGTCAGAGAGAACTGGCCCAACAAGTTCTGGCACTTCTAGAAAAAAGAGCCATCCAGGAGGTCCCAACAGGTCAAAGAGGATACAGAACTTATTCCCACTTTTTTTTGGTGCCAAAAAGACAGGGGACCTGTATCCAGTTTTGGACATCAGCAAACTAAACTTGTCTGTCAAGAAGTCAAAGTTCCAGATGGTCACTGTTCAGTCCATCCTGCCCCTACTGCAGAAGGATGAATGTATGTGTTCCATAGATCTCCAGGACTCCTACTATCATATCATGATAGACGGGCACTCCAGGAGGCACCTGTGCTTTTGGATCGCAGCCGATCATTTTCAGTTGAGAGGTCTGCCATGTGGACTCACCACAGCCCCCAGGGTTTTTGCCAAGTGCTTGGGAGTTGTAGTGACTGACCTGAGTTTTCAGCTCTTTCTGTACCTGGATGATTGACTCCTCACAACCCCCACAAGGCATTGACTGGTTTCTGTCACACAGTACCTTTTACACACTTTTGAAAGGCTAGGGATTACTGGCAACTTGATGAAGTCAAAGCTTTCTCCAGTACAAAGCCTAGAGTTCATTGGGACTCACCTCAGCACAGTCACAGAGACTGAAGCATTGCCTCCCCACAGAGTAGACTTGATCAGACAGCTGGTCAGGGCCATCTTGGAGGTTCCATCACCATAGGCACACTTCATTCTGAGAGCACTGGGGTCCATGTCTGCAGCTATTCTCCTCATTCCTGTAGCATGATACTATATGCAGGTGCTCCAATGGATGCTGGTGGTGCAGTGGTCTGTTGGTCTATTCTCTCTCACCCAATGTCCAGGCCTATTCCGTTGACTTCCATTTACAGATGGCATCTGCATTGGCGGCTTCAGTTGGAGGATCTCCTTCGGGGCAGGCCATTTTCTCTTCCCATGGTCACTGTGACCAAGGACGCTTCCCTGTTGGGGTGGGGGGAGGGTTATTTTCAGGGCAGGACCATCCAAGGCACATTGTCCCCTTGAAGACCAAATTGCACATAAATATTCTAAAGATGAGGGAAGTCCTCCTGTCATTGCAAGCCTTTCAGGATTGACTTCCTCTGGGAACGGTGACAATTCAGACAGACATGTCAGTGGTCTGGTATGTCAACAAGCAAGGGGGAACACGATCATACCCATTGTATAGAGAGGCCATCTGAGTGTGGGAATGGGCAATCTCTTCCTGCTGCTTTTTCCTTGCAACGCACATACCCGGGGAGTCCAGCGTCCTGGCAGATAAGCACAGCAGGTCTATCTTGCCCCGCACTAGTGGCCCCTCAATGCATCAGTGGCATCTCAAATTTTTGCCCGTTGGGACTACCTTGCTGCGATCTTTTTGCATCCCCGATGAGCAACAAATGCAGAAGGTACTTTGCTCTGATTCCCCCAGAGGGGCAGTCCCTGAGGGACGTTCTTGTACACGATTGGCCCCCTGGTCTCCTGTATGCATATCCGCCCCTTCCTCTGCTCCCCAAAGTTCTTCAGAAAACCTTCAGGCTGCGAAGTTCCATAGGTTCATAGGTTGGTACTAGGCCATCGGCCCTAGGGCCTATACAAGCCTAGTCATAACAATTTCCTGGTTATTTCTTCCCACAATATTTACTGCCCTGGACCCCTGTCTAGCAGGGTGACTGACGTGATCCCCAGGGTGAATTTCCTATCTCCCATCTAATTGTCAAAGTTCCTTTTGAAGAGGGCCAAAGAGGTGCTCTGATTGACATGTATGGACAGTCTATTCCAGAGTCTGGGGAGTCTCTGGGTCAGGAACCTATCCCTCCAGCATGTTTTGTTCATTGATAAGACAAGATTTAGATCCCTGGAGCGTGTGGCTCTGAGGGATTGGGATTTTGTGTAGCATGTCCAACAGCTCTGGGTTTGACATGGCCTTGTATGTTAAGCAGAGATTGCCTCTAAGTAGACGATATGCGACAGAGTATAGCTGGAGTTTTTTTAGACAGTCAGCATAGGGCATCTGTTTTAGGCCTGTGATTCTTTTAGTGAGGTATATCTGCGGCCTTTCCAGTTGCAGTTTTTCTTTTTGGGCAGTGGAACAGAATCTTGACCCTTTTTCACCTCCGATACCAGATATCCTTCTTTTCTTAACATCCCTTTTTCAGGAGGGGGCTGTCTTCTGTACTATCAAGCTGTAGTTGGCATCCATTTCTAATTATCATCTCAATACTGCACCCGCCTTTTGCTCTAGGTTATGTAAGGCCTTCATGAAGGACATCTTTCTTCTTAGGCCTCCAGTCAAAGATCCCACCCCTCCTTGGGATCTGACATTGATGCTGTAATCTCTCACCCAAAGTCCATTTGAGCCTGATTATTCCTGTGATCTCAAATGTCTTTCATGGAAAACCGCCTTTCTGATTGCTATTACCTCGGCCAAGAGGGTTTCTGAGTTGCAGGCCTTATCTTCTAAGCCACCATATGTTGTTTCATATGAACAGGTTGACTTTATGAACTAATCCCTCCTTTATACCTAATGTTGCTACTGAAAGAAATCTTGACCAGGACATCCAGTTGTCTGTTTTCTTCCCTAATCACTCTAATAAGGGCAAATATCTCCTCCATACCATGGTTGTACATCGCCAGCTGAGATTCTGTTTACATCAGACTAAACCCTTCAGAAAATCTGATCAGTTATTTGTGGCTTTTGCCCTGAACAGGTTTGGCCAAGCGGTCTCAGAATTAACAATTTCTAAATGGATCTCTAGTTGTATTTCCCCGGTTTACTCTATGAGGAATATGGGGTTGTCTTGTCCTCCTAAGGCCCATTTTCTTCAGTCAGTGGCTACTTCTTTGGCCTTCGCTGCCAGGATATCCGTAGATGAGATTTGTGCTGCAGCCACTTGGTTCACTCCTCACACTTTTGTTGCTCATTATAAACTGGATATGATCTCCAGAGGCAGAGGGTGTTTTGGTTTCACAGTGCTCAGGCACATCTTTCCCTATGGCCACCCAGAGTTCTTTGTAGCTGGGAATTCTGACCCAGATGTGATGAATAATGAAATGGATAACATCAGATCAATAGTTGTGTACTTACCATAACTTGGTATCTGTGTTATCGTATTTCATTATTCATTACCTCCCGCCCTGCTTCCCCCTTCCATGTTTCTGGTGGTTCTGGTGAAGCTGGGTTTTGGGCCCTTGAGCTTCCGCCTCTTGTGGTTCTAATTCTGTTGTTGCCTATGTCTAGGTGGATAGTCAGGTGCCCTGGTGGGTTTCTGTCCTTGGCTAGCAAATTCGATCTGATGGTTTAAAGGTAGGAAGGGATTATGGGAGTGGAAGGAGCTTGAGCCTTGAATCTACTCTATAAAGTGCCGGATCAGGTCTGACATCGGATCCAAGACCCAGATGTGACAAATAATGAACTAGGATAACACCGATACCAAGTTATGGTAAGTACAGAACTGTTGTTATCAACCATTTCCAGTTTTTCTAGCAAGTCAGCAGGATCACTCATTATCCTCGGAATGTCTCTAGAAGGCCTTTCTAAAAGAGGTTTTCCTTCTCTGACCACCAAGTTAGAGAATAATTTCCTCCCTGGGACCTGAATTTTATGTTAGAGGCATTAACAGCTCCCCATAGCCCATTTAAACTGGCATCTACATCCCAGCTAAAATTCTTGTCATGAATAAAAAAACGTGTTTCTGGTCGCTATTAGTTGTGCAAGAAGAATGTCTGAGTTACAAGCTCTGTCTCTCTTTGGTAGTGGTCTATTTGGTCTTCCATAAGGTCAATGTGTCCCTACTTACATCCCTGTCATTTCTCCCTAAATTGACTTCTGAGGCAGTGATGGCACAGCCTATTTGTTCACCTGTGTTTTTTTTTGAGCCATTCCAATACAAAGGAGTACAGCCTGCATACACTGGATGTACATAGATAAACTACTATTTTACTTTCATGGGACTTGGATCCTTCAGAAGGAATTCACAGATTTTCATTTCTTTTGCACACATCAGCTGAAGGTAAATCCAGCATTAGCCACTCCATTTTTGGATCATTATTACATGGTCATGCTTTTCTTTATTTCAGGTACACATGTGCAATTATGGTGTTTTAAAACAAGGTACCCATCATGCATACTGATCACACTATCAACACCAAAGTGTGCTTCTGTTACTTTGGATAAACTTTCTGTAGCATAAACAAAAATACTACTGCACCAGAAGTGATGCTTAATGACATTCTGCACCTTATGCCAAAGTACTGTAAGAAGTATTAGGCTGGTGTGCTGCTTGTTCTATCCTCTGCATATTACCTTGAAAGTATCTGTCTTGGAAGATGCTTTCCTTGGTGGCAAAATTTTGGGGACTAATATACAACTTCTTATACTATGTGTATGTTTCTTAGTGAGAGTGGCTTTGAAAATGAATCCTTTTTATACTTAAAGTAATTGCATTGTTTTCTTGAACCAATATGTACACCTGTTTATTTATTGGCATTTGTTTACTGAGATGGTCCACTGGAACAAGCAGAGCCCATTTTTAGTGGAGGCCTGGGGAGAAAAACTCCACAAGTAAGATTAATACAGTACAATACAATGCAAATAAATACAATACAATACAATAACAAGAATAAATGCAAGAAATAGACTAGATTCTAAGTAGTACATTTAGTTATACAGAGCAATCAGGATAAGGTTGATTGTAGATTTGTTGTATAATGTAATGGAGGAGGTTGCATAACAAAAAGATAGGGAGTAATAGTGCACAGAATATAGGTGTAAGAGGGCAGGGAGTAAAGATGAAAAATAGAAGGAGGCAGAGTAAGTCAGAAAGTGAAGGGACAATGGGGTGCAACTGAAATTGGATGAGGGAGGTTAGTGGGGAGTTGGAGGGTACACTAGAGGTAAGTAGAAAAAATAACTAGGTGAAAAGTGAGGAAAATAAGTACTACATTATGGGAGGAGGAGACTGTGTACAATTAACAGTTCCAGGTAGAGAGAAAGTGATAATATAGATCTTGTTTAAAGGAAGCAGTATTTTGGGTAGTGTGAATGCTTAGGAGGAGACTGTTCCAGATTTTAGCTATACCTGTACTACACCTGTCAGTTTTCGCCTTCTATTAAGAAAGAAAGGGAAAAAAAGTTACACACTTGGACATAACTTATGCAACCGAAATCCTTTGTGTACAGAATCACGTGTGATAAACTTCTTTTTGTTTCATTCAAGGCTGATGAGCATTCAAGGCTGATGAGGCCTACCCATTACTAAAACAACATCATTAAAGTGGCTTCCCAGTTATATTGGCTTTTGGTATGATAAATGTAAACAAAACTGAAATGTTGGGTCTGTAGGATAAAAATTTAAAAGCCAAACTGTGACCCAGCAGTGAACAGTGATCTGAGCGCTAGAGGAGCCAACAAAGAGTGACAGGCTGTTATTGGTTTCCAGAGCTTAGAGAGAGAGAGAGAGAGAGAGAGGGAATTAGGCAGATCAGCCCACTAGTATACGGATCTGTAGTGGAGGCAGAAATCAACAACACAGTACTCATCACCCTATGTGCTTAGGAACAAACGGCAACTCACAGGACTGTAGTCAAAGGTCAGCACATGAACTGAAGCATGTATGTGATACAAATTATATTATGTACCCCTGCCCCAACAGCATGCACACGAGATCTGTGATGGTGTGTGGGTTAGAGAGTTAAATGAGAAAACATCACTCCCTTCAATTTATGGAAAAATATAAGCACATTATCAGAGACAGCGCAAAATATGTAGACTTTAATGAACTGTATTGCAGAATTCTGCTAAACAAGGTAATTTATTTTTCCTTCTGAAAAAAGGTGATGTAAAATGTGTGTCCTCCTTTAAATTATTGTTGCCACTAGTATGGTGGTCATGTAGTGTAGTTTTCTGTGAAATAGATAGCTTCAAAAATCACATGTGATGAGAATGAGTCAGAAGATTGTGTGAATGGGTAAATGAGGTGTGACGATAGGGAGAAACCTCTAAAAAGGTGGACATCCTGCACAATGGTAAATCAGGCCAGAAAATAGGAATGCTCCTCCAAAACAGGGACATTTGAGTGGTCTTTATGATTTGGGTTAGCTGAGTAATTAATCAGCTTAAGGGGGTGATTAGGGCCTGAACTTAAGCACAAGTGAATCTGATATCAGAGGGGTAATGCCACACTCTCAGGTAGCTAGGACAAGGTTAACCCTGGCAGGAAAGGACAGCAAAATGGTGGGGAACAAGGAACTATATTCCATCCATGGATGCCTTGATAGTGGCCGTGGTGATTAACTTGATGGTTTCCAGGTCCTAGGGGAAAAGCATATTAAAACTGTTAAAAAAATGGCACCCTCTTAAGAGCCTATGCTCTCTTCCTCACAAGCCAATATATCTGGCACTGAGAAGGTTAATCAACACAATCACTACACCTCAAACACCACCCACAATTGCACAACACACACCCACATATGTGTACCCAAACAAAGGAGACCTCAGAGGCAAAAACACGTGTGAACTCCATACCATGTATGGTCCACACACCAGTGTCTTGCAACCACAAAGGCCTAACCATAAACCCAGCATATTAGTCATAGGTGACTCCATTGTGAGACACACAGATGTGCCTCTCACCAGGCTGGATAAGGTGAAAGTCACGGTTAGGTGTCTGTCAGGTGCCAGAATCCGCCATATCACACAGGCATGTAAGTCTCTCAACAACAGGTACTGTTATGACTCTATCATAGTCCATGTTGAGGTGAACGACTTGAGACATACCTCCCTGGACTATATGAAAAGAGACATGATTGAGCTCGCTGAATATGTAGGTATGTCTCTAGCCTTAAGCAGCATTCTACCATCACCCAGAATGATGCCTCAATACAAACAGAAAATGATTGACTTTAACAATTGGTTTAGTTTCTGGTGTCATTCCAGGGGAATCAAGTACCTGACAGCCTGGGAAGATATGATTGACAGACCACAATGATTTGCTAGAGATGGCCTGCACCTGTCTCACTTGGGCTTCTGGCAAAGGCCCTTGCCTCCCCCTAGTACCTTTTTTAGGAAAGGTCCTGAGGTTGATAAAATGAACATAAAAATTTGAACAAAACACAAATTAAAGGTCATGTTGCTAAACGCTAGGAGTCTATAAACATGAAACTGCATTCAATGCAAGCATTTTTAACCCTGGAAGATGCTGACATTTGTGCAGTCACAGAAACCTGATTCAAAGCTGCAGAGAGCACCCCAGCCTTACATCCTGTCATACATTCAGACCCCAAACTGTGGGCAGCAAAACCAAAGGAGATGAAATTTCAATATATATATTAAAGACGCACACACCTCCAGGCTGGTCAAACAGTGTGACGCACAGGAGGCACTCCAGGTGCAGTTAACCATTGACAAGACCCCCTATTCAAATCATAGCTAGCTACAGGCCCCCAAATTTGACTCAAGATGCCCACTCCACCTATTTGGACCTTTTAGAATTTGTCAAGATTCAACCCTTTACCCTGATCCTGGGCTACATTAACTACCCAACCATAGATTGGAAAAACTACTCATGCCAGAATGCAAATGCCCAGAGATTCCTCGATTTTTATCAGTGCAAATGCCTTGGAATAGCTAGTTGATTCCCCCACAAGAGGTGATAATATATTGGACTTGGTATTAGCCAACATGAGTAACCACTGCAGCACCCCTACAGTATCATCCTCCCTGGTAAGATCTGACCATAAAGCGGTCACTTTTGAAGTCAGCATCTCCCCTGATTCCCACTAGCTAGGGTCAAACAAAAAAACTCCTCTAAAGCTGATTGCAACCTCCTGAGGGATGGTATAAACAGCTTCACAGCCCTCTCCCCCACTGTTGGAGCTGGCACCAATGTCCATATCTATACCAAAGTACTATACGAGCACCTATATAGATGCAGGGAATCAGGAATACCTAACATGACAAAATCATCCTTCGCAAGGAAGAGTAAACCTGTCTGGTGGACATCTGTAATAAATAAACTATATAACAAAAGGGAAAAACATTGCTGTCCAGGACCAAGAAGGAGTAGGTGCCCAGTTGGAAGCAAACTCTCCTTAACCTGAACTTCGAGTCCAAATTAGCCACATCTACTAGAGACCATCATAAGGCCTTCTTCATATATATCCGCAGTCTCAAAGGAAGCACCCAGATCTGTTCAGAAGTGGTGGTCAAGGACACCACATACACAAATGCTGTAGATGTAGCCAACCTACTGGCTGACAGATTCAGCAAAAACTTCACTCCTCTGTCCCTCCATCAGTAAATCAGGACATCCCCAGTACCTGCCCCCCTCCCCCTATCTCTAGGGAACAGGTCATCACTGCTCTCTCAAAGGCAAAAAATACAGCCTCCATGAGACCTGATAACATCCCAGGCTGCATCCTACATGAGCTCAGGCATGAACTTGCAGCACCATCAACCAAAGCCTGTGTACCAGCTTTGTCCCAGCCGAGTGGAGGACAACCACTGTCATCCCTTTACACAAAGGTAGAGCGTCCGCCAATCTGGGAAATTATAGCCCCATCAGCCTAACTAGCCTTATCTGCAAGGCCATGGAACAGATTATCATGGACCTCATTAACAAGGACATTGGCAACCTCCAGACACTCAGCCCCACACAGTTTGTCTTTGCCAAGGGGAGGTCATGTCTGTTAAATATGGTTGACTTATTTGAGACAGTCACCAAAGCCATGGATGAGGGGAAGACTGTGCACACCGCCTACCTTGACCTGGCCAAAGCCTTTGACACTGTTCCCCACTCAGGCATAATAGATAAACTCTCTCAGTTAGGCATCAATCCATATATTATCAGATGGGTAGCAAACTGGCTCACTGATAGGACCCACTTAATCAAAATAGGGGAAGCCACCTCAAGCAGTAGGGACCCATAATGTGCAGCGTACCCCAGGAATCGGTCTTGGGGCCTCTGTTATTCGGGATGTACTTCTCTGAGGTACAAGCCAAAACCAGTGGGTTATGGCTGACCAAGTTTGCAGATGATTGCAAACTGAGCACGGTCATCAATTCCCCAAGTGATGTGGACGTCCTCCAAGAGGGTCTCATCCAAACAAATGACTGGTGCCAGAAACGTGGCCGCAACCTGAATGTCAAAAAATGCACCATCATCCCCTTTGGGGAGAGTGACATCCCCACATATTATTACATTAATAACAATGTCCTAGGCATGCAATCAATCGTGAGAGATTTGGGCACCCAGGTTGATAGCGACCTGACTTTTGACCACCATGTTCCTTGCTTTGTACAGAAAGCTTTCTACATGGCCCACCTCATAAGTAAGGGTATCTCATCCAGGGACAAGGAGGTCCATAACATCCCTGTATTCTTCCCTTATAAGGCCAATTATTGAGTACAACACCCCCTTTGGCATATACTTCGCAAAGCACATGCAGCAGCTGGAGAGACCACAGAGGTTCCTCACCAGAAGAATCCAGGGCTTCAAACATGTACCCTACACAGATAGGCTAAAAGCCCTATCCCTCTACTCATACAGACTCCTCAGAGGTGACCTGTGTCTGGCATACAGAGCAATCTTAGACCCCACCTTGATGGGACTGCTGCATCTCCACAAACCAAGCTCTACTCGAGTAACCTGCACGTGCGACCTCAACCTGGTCTGCGATATCAGTAGGATTTGTTGGCAGGGCAGATTTATATCCCAGAGACTCCCTCATCTGTGTAATAGACTCCCTCTCCACGTCAAGCAGAGTACCTCATTATCCCTTTTCAAGTGCAACCTGGATAACTGGATGGAAAACAGAAAATACACCCCTGGGATTCCACCTGTGTCCCTGCTGGATAGGGGCTTTGGGTGCTGACTTGTCTAAGCATGGGCTAAACTCTTGGCTAAGTTTATAAGGGCCTCAGGGTCATTAGCCTAGTAACTTCCTATGATCCTGTAAACTGCCAAATGTTTAGTATATGAAGCTGCATCATTGACACAAGTCCACACATCCTCTACACGGTTCCTGTCATACCTCTCCGCCACCTGCAAGTTACGCAGCACTGCTGTGAAATCTGCCTATTTCTTAAGTTTGTTGTTAAAGAATTTCAGTCCATAGGCCGTCCAAGAATGCTCTGTTCATTATTTGTTGATCATACACTTTTAGTTCAAATAATTTGTCTGTTCTTTTTTAAAGCACACTAGAGATTCCAATTTCCTTATACTCAGAGGGTGTCTTTAACATAGTCTTGGGTGAATCTGAGTAATGCAGATTCTGTCAGGACTGTGGGAGAATCTGAGTAATGCATTTAGCTCTCAAAGATGAACTTTGAATTTATTTTTGTGTTAAACATAATATTATGTTTATGAATTTTGATGTTATTTATATTCAAATCAAACATTGCCTGAAGCATTTCATCATTATAAAATGTATAACCAATTATAAATTTTCCTCTTAAATATCTGTAGTGAACAGTATAAAGTTTTAAGACATCTAGCTACATAAGGAAGATCTTTCAAGGTTTTAATCCTTTTAGTGATCTTCAAGTTTTGTAAGGTGTCCACTTTTATAGGCTCAAGATACTTTATTATGTTCCAGAAAAAGTGTAATAAATGATTATAACTCCACCATATATCTATCATCCCTTAAAATATAGTTTTCATTAATACCCCAAGTTGTTTTATGGCCTTATCAACAGTTACTTTGGCATGTCTTGTTAATGTTAAATTACATGAAATTAAGATTCCTAAGTCTCTGAAATCAGAAACGTCATTTAAAATCATATTGTGTAACTAATAGGTTCCTCTTTAATAAATGTATCAAAATACATTTATATTGAATACATCTATGCTAAAGTTTATCCTCATAGTATTTGCCCAAGAAAAACACATGCAGTATATTTATTTATGTTAATGTAATCATTTGTAGAAGTAAGGATGACACAACTTACAATCATCAGCATTTTTGTTCATTCATCCATGCTTCATGGCAGAAAAAGGGGCAACTATATTAAATAACAAAGGTCCTAACACAGACCCCCCCCCCCCGAGGGACACCTGCAGTTACATCAGAAGAAAAGGAGCTTGATCAAGATACTGTCACAACTTTACTGTTAAGCAACCATTCCGTAATATGATTAATATATGGATTCAGATTGTCTTTTATAAGAGTTTTGAAGATTGAGATATGTGGCAGAGTGTCAAAAGTCTTAGCTAAGTCCAGATATACAACAGACATTCACTGATCCACCACATTAGTGACATGTTCATAAAAGTCAAATACATTTAAGGTAGATCTACCAACAGCAAAACTATGTTGATACAAATGAAGTTTATTATTTGTGTCTCTATCCTGCACAATTAGTTCAACTAGACACCTTTCATAAAACTTCCCCAATACAGTTATCAAACTAATTGGACAGTAATTATTCAGATCAGTTGTTTTATCCTTGTATATAGTAGTTGCTGCTAATTTCCATGTCCTAAAACAGTGCAAGTCCCGAGCAAGGAATTCAGTATATAAAAAAGAATAACAACTAAATTGTCAGTTATTTATTTTAACAAAATTGAAGCAATACCAGCTGGTCCTGCACATGTTTTATTGTGGCGCTTATCTAGAGCTTTCCTAATGCTTACTGAAGTTATGTCAGGACAGGAAACTTCACATATATTTAGCATGGTAAAGGAAAATCTACTTTTTCCTTTATCATTGCTCATATCAGAGGAATGCTCATTAAATGCATTAGCTATGTCCAGAGGATCTCACAGTATAGAGCCATTTAGTTTGTCATAACTGGATTAAATGGCTTTCCATGAGAATTAATATACTTAACAGTACTTCTTTTGATTACCAGAAGTAGCTAACTTGATGTCAGTCAGTTTTCTTAATTTTTGGTGAGAATAACTTTAGTTATTTTATTCAAATGACTTTAGTTATATTTTTGTAAACGTTTGCTATACCTTAGAAAACTCCTGTTCTTTTTCTTATAAAGTCTTATCAAATACTTATTCCACCAATATGGACATTTATTTTGTGATTTGTTTGCAATAATGGTAGACTTACCTTTTTTAGTAGCTTCTCTAAGACATTATATCCACATTCTTCATGTGATGAATCAACAGTCCAATCTTATATTTTAATATAATTTTTGATTAGACTGTAATTACTGTTACTATAATTATGTATCATCTTGCTAACAGCAAAATGCTTTATAAACCTAGTTGCAAAACCTAAGAAGGAGTTATTGTCCGATAGTCTTAAAGGCATACCTATTTTATATTGCATATTAAATTAATATCATTTGTGAGTATTAAATCCAATACATTATTTTTCTTTAACAGTGACTATTTGTGACAAATTATGAAAATACACTGTGTCGAGTAAACTTTCTTGAGTATTCCTTCTTAGTGCCGAATGCATTCCATTCAATATCAAGATACTTAAAATCACCCAGAAATATTACTTTTTCTTGTGTTAACCTAGTATCAGGTACGTTTAATAATTCCATCTGTTTGTCGTTATTCATATAGGTTCATAGGTAGGTACTAGGCTATCTGCCCAAGGGCATTTATAAGCCTAGCCAGAATGTGCTGGCTTTCCCCTCCCTTTTAGATTAGTTTCCTGAGCCTCTGTCCAGCAGGGCCATTGAAGTGATCCCAGGGGTAAATTTACGATTTCCCATCCACTTGTCAAGATTTCTCTTGAAGAGTGTCACTGAGGGGCTTTGCCTAACATAGATTGGGATTCTATTCCAGAGCAAGGGAAGTCTCTGGGACAGGAATCTATCCCTCCAGCATGTCCTATTTATTGTTGTGCTGAGGTTTAAATCCCTAGAGCGTGTGGCTCTAAGAGATTTGGTTTTTTTGAGGTGGAGCATGTCCATTAATTCTGGGTTAGACATGGCCTTGTACGTCAGGCAGAGATCACCTCTGAGTAGGCGGTAAGCAACCGAGTAGAGCTGGAGTTTCTTTAGTCGAACTGCATAGGGCATCTGTTTGAGGCCCACAAGCCTCTTGGTGAGGTACTTCTGTGGTCTTTTCAGCTGTTGCAGGTGTCAAGTAAGGTACATCCCAAATGGGGCATTGTACTCTATTATGGGCCTGATGAGCAATGAGTAGAGGGGCACAATGACCTCTCTTGATCTAGATGTGAACCCTTTCGTGATTGGGTGGGCTACATAGAAGGATTTTCTAACTACTTTAGCAATGTGATTATCAAAGGAGAGGTTGCTGTCTACTTGGGTCCCCAGATCCCTAATTACATCTTCCATACTTAGTGGATTACCACCTATGTGGTAGTTCGTGGGCACTTTGTTTTTCCCAAAGGGGATGACTATGCACTTTTTGGCTTTTAGTTTGAGGCCATGGTTCTGACACCAGGTATTCGTCTCCGTGAGACCCTTCGGGAGGATGCCTGTGTCAACCAGAGAGTCAATTATGGCCCCCAGTTTGCAATCATCTGCGAACTTGGTCAGCCATAGTCCTCCCATGCTTGCCTGTATCTCAGAGAAGTATATACCGAACAGGAGGGGTCCCAGTACTGAGCCCTGTGGGACGCCACTTGTAACCAGTTTAAAGTTAGACATGGCACCCACAACTCTGACCATGTGAGTTCTATCCATGTGCCAGTTGGCAACCCATCTCGTGACATAGGGGTTAATGTTCAAGCGGGTAAGCTTGTCTATAATGCCAGAGTGGGAATGGTGTCAAAGGCCTTTGCAAGGTCCAGGTAGGCTGTGTGGACTACCTTTCCCTCATCTATGGCCTTGGTAACTGTTTCAAAGAAGTCATCTAGGTTAAGGAGGCAAGATCTGCCTTTAACAAAGCTGAATTGGGTAGGGTCCAGTGTCTGGAGCTTCCCAATATCTCTGTTAATGAGTTCCATGATGATGCACTCCATAGCTTTGCAGACCAGGCTAGTCAGGCTTATACAGCGATAGTTCCCAGGATCTGTTGTGGCACCACCTTTGGGGAGCGTGATAACTGTTGCTGTATGGCGTTCTTTGGGTACATAGCCTGTGATAAGGCTGAGTTTGAACAGTGAATTTAGGTGAAGGTTTAGTTCATTTTGGAGCTCGTGTATGATGCAGCCTGGGATACCATCCGGTCCCATTGATGCTGTGTTTTTGGCTTTGGAAAGGGCTGTTTTCACCTGTGTGTCTGTGGCTCTACATTCTTCTGGGATGGACACGGGCCCTTTTGGGGGTGAGGGGGGGTAAAGTTTGCACTGAACCTGTCAGTCAGGATGTTGGCAATGTCAGTTGGTTCAGTGTATATTTTGCCATTTTGCACTAGCTCAGAGCAGATCTGAGAGTTGCCACCTAGATTCTTGACATAGCTAAAGAAGGCTTTGTGATTATCTTTAGAGTCTTTGGCAATTTTTCTTTCGAAGTTGGCCTTAGATGATTTTTATGAGGGATCGTAATTTCTTGCTAATACTGATCAGGGATGTCTTCCCTTTTTGGGATTTTGCTCTATCATGTAATAGTTTCCTCCTTCTGTTGTATAGCTTATTTATGGCCGGGGTCCACCAGACTGGTTTCCTCTTTTTGGAGGAGTGAGTCTAGGTTTTATTTGCGATGGCTCGATCCATGCATTCTGTAGGTACTTATAGAATGCATTTGTAAAGGATTCTGTGGTTTGGGCAGCATTATCCTTTAGCAAGGGGGCTTTGAAACTTTCCAACTCGGTCTTGAGAAGTGTGAAGTTTGCTTTTGAAAAGTTTTTCACAGTGGTTTCCTTGACTGGGGGTGGGGTCGGGATGTGGATGTCCAGTGTGATTAGTTTATGGTCTGAGCTTACCAGTGACGGGTTTACCTCTGCTGTGGAACATTGATCCCCCATGTTGGTGATGATCAAGTCCAATATGTTGTCACTTCTTGTAGGAGTTGTGACCAGTTGTTCCAGGGAGTTTGAGTTTATAAACTCTAGGAAGCGTTGGGCAAAGGAGTTAGTACTTAAGTAGTTTTCCCAGTCAATGTTTGGGTAGTTGAAATCACCCAATATCATGGTGTTTGGTAGGACCTTCATATTTTCCAGTGTTCTCAGGAATGCTCAGTGGGGGTCCTGAGACAAGGTGGGTGATCTGTAGCAAGCTACAATCTGAAAAGCAGCTTTGCCCACTGTTAGTTGCACATGGATGGTCTTCGAGGCCTTGTGCTGTGCTACTAACCTGAACGTGTGGGTATCCTTGATGAAAATGGATACACCTCCGCCTTTTGTATTTCGGTCCGGGTTCTGGGGCTGAAAGGTATGGTATGAGTTATAGCCTGGTAGTGCTGAGGTGCTCTCTGGAGCCTTGAACCAGGTTTCTGTTACTGCACAGATATTGATTCTCTCCATACTGAGGAGTGCCTCGAGTGCGTGCATTTTGAAGTTTAGACTTCTGGCATTGAGTAGCATTACTCTCATTTTTTGGTTTCTTGTGTTGTTTATGGAGGTGGGTTTGTCTTTTGAGCCTTGCCTAAAAAAGGCACTATGGGGGTGGCAAGAGCCTTAGTCAGTATTCGAAAGCCTAAGGGCGACAGGTGCAAGCCGTCTCTGGCGAAGCAACGTGGCTTGTCGAACATGTCATTCCAGGCTGACAGACACTGGATCCCCTTTGAACGACACCAATAGCTTAGACAATTGTTAAAATTGATCATTTTATCTTTATACTGTGGCATCATTCTTGGATATTTGGATTTTCTTCGTGTTTCACTGTTGCAGTCATTACATTTTGGTTATCTGCTTGCAGGTAGCCCTCAGTCGGCCCGATTATCAAAGTCTTGGGTCTTGCATTGGTTGCTGTCTCATCTTCCATGACGTCAGGTATTCAGGGATATAAAGCATGCAGCTGATGCCATTACATCAGTCTTTCTTGCCATGCAGTACCCGAAGCAGAAGTAGTTTGCAAGTGCCAGTCGTCCAACTCCTGAAATTTTCGTTTTCGAGTTTCAGATCCGAAGTCTTCAACTAAGCTAAGTACCCCATTGGGAATCCTTTTTCTTGCCCTAAACTGAGGTCAGTAAAAGTTAACAATTGTATTTCTTGTGGAAAGCAAATACCTCATAAAGATTTTCATTCGTACTGCATTCCTTGCTTAGGCCCAGACCATGATATCCCTCGCTTTCGGTTTTGTGCCTTATTCAAACCTCGAATTATTCGTCGTGGGTTCATTTTCGCATCTAAATATTTAGGTACTCGGTTCAATAATCCAGAAATGGCTTCGGTAAGCCACCCGACTACCGACATTCTGAAAAAAACGCAAAGATAAAGACAGAGAATGACCACATAGGTCCAAAGCTGCCAATGATGCTTCTGCTAAGCTAGTCACCAGTTCGCTGGTACTCGTTGAGGTGCTTTCGCAGCCCCTGATACCCACTACTTCAGATTCGCAGGCCTCTACTGAGACCCATTCGAAGAGCAGTATGCCACGAGATGCTTCTTCAACTGTGGAACATGCGGATGTCTCTACCTTGGATGGGTCTGGAGCCGTTGTACAGGCACTGGCTTCTTTGGGTGTATTCAGGCCTACTGACTTGCATATTAAATCAACGCCATCTTCTTCTTCAAGGCTTAAAACTCGATCCACGCCTAGAAAACCGATGCCTAGACTGCATGGTCAGGCCCCTATGCCTAAAAAACAAATGATAAGAATGGCTGAAGACCTTATTACTCTAATCAGGGGAAGCCGCCCTTCTCCCTCTGAGAGACCTAGAACTGATTTTCCTTCTGATTCTTCTGATCAGGATTCTGAAATTTCTGTTTTCTCTGATGACCAGGAGTTGCCCTTATCTACCTATGAGGATTCTGATGCAGAGGACGCCATTCCCTCTGCTTCCCCTCCAGTGGATTTCTCTTTTGGTGAAACTTTGCATACCCTTACGGAGCATTTCCGCTGGGAAAACCAGGATTACTCTGACTCCAAAAAGAGACTTAGGGAATTCTTACTCCTACCTCAACACAGGCCTTTAGCTATCCCTCCTGTACTGGACATTGTAGATGATGCCTTCTTGGAATCTAGCATGGCCCCTGACACTTTATCTCCGGCCCCCAGAAAACCTGACCGGTATTACAGAGTACCTGACTCTCACAAGTTCCTCTTAAAGAATCCTACTGAGGATCCTGAGACCATTTCACAGGGACCCAAAGGCATTAAGGCTACTACTGCCAAAAACCCTACCCCCTCTGATAGAGATTCCAGGGCTCTGGACAGATGGGGTTAAGAAGGTATACACTTCTGCAACTTTGGCCATTAGGGCCTTAAACTGCCAGTTTCATATGTTAAACTATCAGCAGCATATTATTGGATTGCTTAAACAGAAAATTATGTTGATTCCTGACTGTGCTGAAAATAAAGAATTACAGGATTTAATGCATTCTGCTGAACAAGTTGGAAAACATACTTTGCAATGTGGTTTTGATTCATTAGAGGTGTCTTGCTGGGCTGCTGTCACTGGGTCTGTACTTAGCGGGCATGCTTGGTGTAAGGAGCAAACTTTGTCAGATCACGTTAAAGCTAAATTACTGGATGCTCCCTTAAACCAAGACTGCCTGTTTGCCAACAAAGCAGAAGAAGTACTTAAAAAGATGGAGGAAGAAGCGAAATCTATGCAAACTGTTAAAGATTTCCTGCAAGTACAGCCTCCCAGATTTAGTAGGCACTGGCCTTCTAAGAATTGGTCCTTTCCTGCCTCTTCCAGGCCTTCTCAGTCCAAACCCACAACCAGCAGACCACCCAGGATTCAGTCTCAAGGTACTCACAGGCCTAAGCAGTGGGGGGCTCCCACTTCCAAACCTGGAAGTAGTAAGACACCCCCTATGGTAAACTGTTGCAATGACTTAACTTTAAACCTTCCAAGCCCTGCTCAACTGACTGTTCCTTTAGGGGGAAAGATCGCCCTGCATGCAAGAAACTGGGAACTCATCATCCAAGACAAATGGGTTTTAAATATAGTTTCACAAGGATACAGATTCCACTTCCACTCCTTACCATACCCAAACGGTTGGCCAGACCTACCCCCAAATCAGTAGCAGAGGCTCAAAAGCAGGTTCTCTCTCTTCTAAGCATCAGGGCTATTCAACCTGTCCCAGAAGAGGAATGGGGGCAAGGTTTTTACTCAAGACTTTTCCTGGTACCCAGAAAAGACAATTCCTGGCATCCTATCCTGGACCTGTCTATCCTAAACATCTTTTTGGTAATCCCAAAATTCAAAATGCTAACTCTTCATCAGCTGCTTCCCATGCTAGACAAAAATGCCTGGTTGACAACACTGAATTTAAAGGAAGCCTACCTGCACATCCCAATAAGGGAATCTTGCAGAAGATACCTATGCTTCAGAGCAAGCTACATGCACTTTCAGTTCTCTGCACTGCCCTTTGGCTTATGTACTATGCCCAGGGTATTCACAAAGTGCCTAGCTCCAGCCATTGCATTTTGCAGGCAAAGAAATATTCAAATATACCCATAGCTGGATGATTGTCTAATTCAGGCAGAAAGCCAGGACATACTATTAGATCATCTGCCATTTGTAAAGAAATTACTAACTTCTCTGGGTACACCACAAATGAAAAGAAATCACATCTAGTACCCGGCAACAAATTATATTCCTGGGAGCAAGCTTGAATACAACTTCCCAGATGGCCTACTTCACGCCATAGAAACAAGTTTGACAGCCTACTTCATACTACTGGCCACAAAGACCTAGCTATCTGCAAGGAAAATACTGCAAGCCCTGGGGTTCATGGCCTCTTGCATTCTACTAATTCCTTATGCAAGACTGCATATGAGGAAACTACAATGGTATCTAATAAGCCTATGCTGTCAACATTCTCAGGGCCTAGATTCAATGATTCATATCATCCCTTGTCTAAAGACAAAGTTCCTTTGGTGGGCAGAGGCCTGCCACCACAACAAGGGACTGCCATTCACTATACCCCCTGCCACCCAAACCCTAACAACAGACGCATCAGACTGTGCATGGGGGGCTCACTTGGCAGGGCAGTGCATTCAGGGCAAATGGAACCCAAGTCAAATGCACCTGCATATCAGTCAAAAAGAAATATTGGCTGTACAGAATGCTCTGACAGCCTTCAAGGACCACATCTTCCAGGACAATTCTTGGCAAAGACGGACAAGACCACTGTTATGTGGTACATAAACAAGCAGGAGGGAACCCACTCATACCCTCTCTGCAGACTAGCCATGGCTCTGTGGAACACAGCCTTGAGCTACCAAATGCAACTAAAAGCTTAATTCCTGCCAGACAAGCTAAACACACTGGCAGACAGCCTAAGCAAAAATCTAATGGACCCGCACAAGTGGAACCTGGAACCAAAGATATTCAACATTTTGAGAAACAAATGGGGAGCCCAGAGATAGACCTGTTTGCCTCCCCTCAGAACTACCAATTGGACAAATTCTGAACAAGGACTCCCCACAGACAAGCTTGGAAAGTGGATGCCCTGTCCTTCACCTGGAAAAACCTATCAGTTTATGCGTTTACCTCTCTGCCTCTCCTCTCCAAAGTGCTACTAAAAATCAAACAGGACAAACCAAGGACAATACTTACTGCACCTGACTGGCCTCGCCAACACTGGTACCCCCCCTCTTGCGCAGTGTCACTGCTGGAACCATGGCACCTGCCTCAGACCCTTGCTCTGCTGTCCCAGCAGGAGGGCCAGATTCTGCACCCACAGCTTCAAACCCTGAATCTTGCAGCCTGGCTAACTACCTGATCTCTCCATTACCATCCCTCAATAATCAAGTGATAATTGTAATTCTGGAGGCAAGGAGGCCTAGTACTAGAAAATCCTATGCTGAAAAACGAAAAAGATTCTGTTCCTGGAGCCAAACTCAGGGGATGGGCACAATAGTGCCCAATTTACCGCACATTCTTCAATACTTAACAGAGATGCTTCACAAGGGCCTTTCCTTTTCTTCCATCAAAATTCATGCCTCTGCCATTTCAGCGCATTATAATACAGAGCCACCCCTCTTCTCTCATCCACTGCTGAAGCAATTCCTCAGAGGGGTCAAAAACTTAAGACCACACAGGAGAGCCCCTACTCCAGCCTGGGACCTTAACTTTGTATTGGAAAAGCTCACTCTACCTCCCTTTGAGCCAGCTGCAAATGCAGAGTTGAAATTCCTTTCTTGGAAAACAGCCTTCCTTCTAGCCATCACTTCAGCAAGAAGGGTGTCTGAATTACAGGCCCTCATGGCAGTGGAGCCTTTCATCATCTTTCATGCAGACAGGGTGTCCCTCAGGACCAATCGTTCCTTTATGCCCAAGGTGGTTTCCAGTGTGGCCCTTAATCAGTCCATTCATTTGCCAATCTTCTTTTCTAATCCACAGAACAAAAGGGAATGAATACTGCACTCCTTGGACGTGCACAGACAACTTAGATTTTACTTGGACAGGACTAAGCCTCTCAGGAAATCTGAACAGCTGCAGGTTGCATTTGCTGCAGGGGCAGAGGGGAAGGCCATTGCAAAGCAAACCATTTCTAAGTGGATAGGCCATTGCATTAATTTCTGCTATAAGCACCATGGAAAACCTTCCCCACAGGGGATAAGACCACATTCCGCCAGGGCTGCATCTACCTCTACAGTCTTTCTCAGAGGTGTCCCTACCAGGGGCATCCTAGAAGCTGCTACCTGGAGTTCTATACATACCTTCACCAAGCATTACCACTTGCCAATTTTTTTCTAAATCCAGAGCTGGTTTTGCCACTGCAGTCTTGCAGGACCTAATATCTGGTCCTAATGTTATCTGATTCCCAAAGCTAAGGAAGGGAGGAGGCAATCTACCCAAATGTGTAATGACTGCAACAGTGAAACACGAAGAACATAGTACAGTTGTGTACACTTACCATAAATGTAGATGTTTGAGTGTATTCACTGTTGCAGTCCTGGTTACCTCCCTCCAACCCCTTGACTCCTATTGACTATACCTCTGTTCTTGTTTACTATGCTTAAAGCTTTCTGGTGTATTTGATTTTTGTTGGAGGTGTAACCTTGTATACAATTGCTTCCCATTATGGGGGCACCTGACATCTGGGGCAAGAAAAACTGATGTAATGGCATCAGCTGCATGCTTTATGCCCCTGACTACATGACGGAAGATGAGACAGCAACCGACGCAGGACCCAAGACTTTGATAATCAGGCCGACTGAGGGCTACCTGGAAGCAGATAACCCAAATGTAATGACTGCAACAGTGAATACACTCGAACATCTACATTTATGGTAAGTGTACACAACTGTACTTTTTCTATAACATGCCACTTTCCTTATAGAACAAGAAAAACAATACTCTTACTTGAGTGAAACCCACAAGCTGTCCTAAAAACTATAGATCAATAAATTGCCTTCTGACGATGTATAAACTATACAATGGCATCAAAGCTGATAGAGTTTATATTTGTTTAGAAGAAAACTCAATCGTGGCAAAAGAAAAAAAGGGTAATAAAAGAATATGGAACAAAGGATTATTTGCTGTTAATCAAAGTCATAGTGGAGAACTGTAAAAAGGGGAAGAATCTAAGTATGGCATGGATAGACTACAAAAAAGCACTTGACAATATTCCACATTCATGGATAAAAGACAGTATTCCACATTCATGGATAAAAGGGTGCTTAAAAATGTATAAGATACAACCTGCACTGATTGATTACATTAAGCGGTCACGAAACAGTGGCAAACCCCTATGCATATAAGCCATGTTGAAGGACAAATTATTATTCCAGGGATAAAAATTCAAAGGGGAATATTCCAGGGTGACTCTCTGTCACTGTTGCTCTTTTTTCTTGCCCTTAGTCCATTAAGCTGTCTACTTAACAGATTAGGTCATGGCTACAATTTGACTCCCAGAAAACAACAAAGTGCAAAGACTTCTCATGTTTTTTGTAGATGATTTAAAACTGTATAGTTCATCTGATAAGGAAATGAAAGCACAACTGCAAGCAGTCAAAACTTTCTCAGATGATATAAGAATGTCATTTGGTTTGGGTAAAATGTACAAAAGCATATATATATATATATATATATATATATATATATATATATACACACACATACATATATATATATATATATATATATATATATATATATATATATATATATATACACACACATACATACATACATATATATATATATATATATATATATATATATATATATATATCTTTAAAGCAGGAAGGCTGTAGCACCAAGAAAACATCAGTTTGAGACAGGAATTTGGTATAAAAGAACATGAACAAGAGGGAGTGTGTAAAATTTGTGATCTGTTGAAGGATCAACAATAAAACATGAACAAATGTGAATAAAACTAAGGAATATTTTAGAATAGTAACACTGAAAACAGAGTTGACATCTAGGAACAAATTCCAAGCTGTAAACCAATTTGCTCTTCCTGTCCTAACTTACAGTTTTGGGGTGACTGACTGACCCCAAAAGGTGTTGGATATGTTGGACTGGAAAACAAGAAGGATGATTCATGCTTATCAAGTGATTTTTAAAAATCTGTGCATACCAAGACTACATATTGATCATTCTGAAGGAGGTATGTGGCTCCTTGAAATTGCTTACATGTATAGATCTGCACTCATGGGATTGCATGCATATCTGCTGACCTCACAAGACCCAAACTAGTGAAAGTTTTGAAACATGAGGAGAATAAGTCTAAGATGACTTCCTTGCTTAGTATAACAGTAGCATGTCAGCTTCAAGAGGGAATGGAAACCAAACCAGAAGTAGCTAAAAATCAGGCAGCAACTGAATGTGCCAAAAAACAAAAGAAAGAATATAAAGTGAAGGATCAGATGAGAAGTCAAGAAATGTGGAAAATGCATAAATATGGTTGCAAGTATAGAAAACTCTTGGAACAACCTCATTTTGATCAGGATTGAATGCAGGAATGGTTAAAGAGAGGTGAATTTAAACCAAGAGATGAAGGGTTAATGTTGGCGGCCCAAGATAGTGAACAATGTACACTTTGGTTTACAAAGTCCATTGAATGTGTGGGAGAAACAGACAAATCTATGTTTTGTAAAACAGAATTGGAAACTGTTGCACATCTTGTTGCTGGTTGTGATATACTGATGGTAGCAGGATTGTATATTGAAAAGCATAGTGATGTGGCAAGACTGTTGCATTGGAGATTGTGCAAACATTATAATAGTGAAGTTGTTCAAAAACATTTGAAACATGAGCCACAAAGCATTATAGAAAGTGATGAAGTTTATATCACATGGTATCACCCATTACCAACCGTTCAAAACATAGATGCTCGAAAACCAGATATAGTAGTCCATGAAAAGAAGACAAAAGTAGTATTGATCGTTGAAATTGCTACTCCCAGTGATTACAGTGTCTTATGTACAGAGGGACACAAAGCCATAAAATACTAGACTTTGCAGGCAGAAGTGAGGGCAGTGTGGAAGAAGGACACCCAGACAGTTCCAATAGTAATAGAAGCAATGGATCTTATAAAAAAGAATTTACAGTCATATTTAGATATGTTATCTATACATGTAACTCAGTATGAATTGCAGAAGGAGTCATTACTGGGCACATTGCAGGTGCTACAAAGAGCACACCTGTCTAACATCAAAGATTGAAACAATGCTAATTTCATGAACTTTAATGATACTTTGACTTAGGAATGCGGTCCATTCCCGTCATGGTATTAGAAACTCAAAAGACTTGGAAAATTAAAAAAAGGAAGAATCAGTGAACTCTAATAGATCAGTCCATAGCGATTCATTGGAGATATCAGGAAAAAATAATGCAGAGGCAATATTGTCTCTGATCAAGATTAATATATCTCCTCCCCTTAAAAACTCTATTAAATATTCAAATTTCTTAAATCCTGGAAAGATAAACTCAGAGGAATTACAAGCTTCTATTATGATTATCAGATTGTAATTACCCTCCTTGATAATACATTTTAGTTCTTCAAATTTATTTCCTAGACTTTGAGCATTACAAAAGTAAATTTGTATGTGATTGCACCTTCACAATAAAAATTCTTATACTACAACTTTCTTATATTATTAGAACTTTCATTTCTGTTCTCCTACATGTCAAATGGCCTAAAATGCTTTATAGCATCACCAATCTTCCCTGCTAAATATTCAGAACCATAATCATTTAGCTGGAAAAGTAAATCTGTAGAATACATTCTTAGGTCATACTTGAAATCCACCCAGGTAGTAGTAATACAGAAATTATGTACTGTACATAAATGATACAACTATAAATTAAACAAGCAGGCTTTGGAGTACAAATAGTCATTCCATTTAACTGAAGGAATCATTTCACTGAATATGAGAATGACTGAACTTGTTTTCAATTTCTCAGTAATATTCAATACAGATTGTTTCATATGGTTTAATGGACTACACTTTAGATAATTTGTACCAGCACATATTATCATTGTTTCATATTTTATTTTACCCTTAATCAGTCTATTGTCTCATCTGGCAAATCCACCAACATTAATTCAGCCATGGAAGAGAAATAAATCCTCTCATTAATAGCATGTAATTTCCTGTCACATTGCTTAATCATGGAATCTCCAATAATCAGAAGATCAGAGCCAGAAGCTGAACAAACTATGTTAATTGTATTAAGACCAAATCCTTCCATCATAATATTATCATACTATTATCAGTGGCGTTATCCTCAGTTACAGAAACAGGAATTATAGTATTAAAATTATTTTCAGTCACCTGTTTATTCATTTCCTGTTTATCAGATCTAGTCATACCACCCCAAAACCCATATTTTTAATTTCTGTGCTCACTTCATATGCAAATTGTCATTAAGGATTTTATTAGTATTCTTCACAATAAACTCCCTTTTATAGTTCTTAATTAACAAACAAATATCAGCTTCAGTTTGTGTAGAGTCATCAGATAAAGATATGTTTGCCTAATAAGAAACAGAATTGTTAGGTAACAAATAGTTATTACTCCTGTAATCAGAATTTGAGCTTCTATCAGGCAATAAGGATTTAATGGTCTTTTTTTAATTTTAGGACATCCAGATTTAAATTGTTTAAACTTGTTAAAATGTCTAATTCTTTTCCTCTTTCTTTTCTTTGGTTGAGCAATTACACTAGTTTTAACAGCAGTTTCAGTTAGATCATTAGCCAACTTAATATTAAAACTCAGAGTGAGATATTTAAATCCTTAGTCCAACTTTTTATAAAATTAGCAGTAGTGCAAATTGCCTTCCCATTGCTGCACTCAGAATTAGTTGAAGGATCAGTAATTTTGATCTCTACAGTAATCATTCTAATTTCTTCTAATTTAATACAGTTATTGCATTTATTATCTAAAGTTCCATTCTTAAAATACAGTTTGCATCCTATGCATTCAGTTAAGCATTCAAACTTTAATAAATTATGCAAAGTATATATCTTTACACTTTCTATTGAAGTTTGTGATCCTAAAATATATAAATAAAAATTAAAAACCGGCCTAATTCAAATGTCAAAACAGGAAATACTGTTATAAAAACATAAGCAAACTTTGTTAGCAAAGTTTCTGTAATAATAAAATCAGTAAGTTCTATTACTTCTCTAGTCAAAAAAGTGCTAAGTGTATACAACAGCAACAGTATTCAATCAATAAACAAACCTACAGACTATTGGAATATACGTGTAGTTTATAACAACTGAAAGAAAAATAACTACTGCAGTATCTTCACAACTTAAATTTGTAAACGCAAGTGTGCTCCATTAATTAAAAGTGAGAAGAGAATCAAAATTTATAAAAAAATTCTTAAAGTCCAGAACTTAAATCCCCAAACACAATAAGTATGTAATATTGTTAGGATAGAAAACAGCATAACATAATAGTAAATATTTGCTACTTCTACAAAACGATACTTATTGCTTAAACAGAGTCTAAGCCACTTAAATACAATCAAATAAACAGACAGATTCTTTCTTATTGTTGCAGTAATCCTCTTCTGGTACAGATAGCAAACATGTTTGTGATACCATAACAGTACATCTTTGAAGGAGAGATTCGTGCAACAATGCAGTTACCCTCCCATTTCATAGGGTTCATAGGTTAGAACTAGGCTAACTGCCCTTGTGAGCCATTTTAGGCCTAGCCAATTACCCCATGTGAGAATCAAACCCTGCACCTTGCATCTGTAAGGTAAACACATTAACCATTATGCCATCCTCCCACCCTTTCTTTTACTGTCTGTGTGGATAGTGCTTTTTGTCTTTGTAGTCAGCCTGTTGAAAATTCCATACAGTAGATGTTTGATTCAGAGTTATGGTTGTCAGTTATTACTCTGACATACCATGTTACCCACCAGAAGTATAAGGGGGTAATGGCATCGTTACACTGGACATATGCCAGCTGATGTAAGAAAAATGTCAGCACAAGGTTGGCATTCCTTCATGCCAGTGATATTCATCTGCTTAAAAAAAAGAAAAAAAATTAGCAGGCTAGAGTATATTAACAAGTCAACGCCATGTGATATGTAGATTTACTCCTTGAAATTGTACTAGTACTGTACCGGATAGCTGTACTTTCTTCTTCTTCCCACAGTCGAAGAATGGCAGCATTTAAAGTCATGTTCTATAATATCTCCAGTGATATTTAAAGGCTCAGTGCACTTGACTTCATCTTCAGTATGTTATGGGTGTATGATTCCAGCAGCTCAAACTCTTTGTCTCCGATCCCACTCACTGTGTAAGTGAACACTGTGGTTCACATTTGTCTGTGCTGGGTAACTGTTAAACAGCTGTGGGTGTAACTCTGGGCACATTTATTTGCATTTGAAACTGATTGTGGGCTGTTTGGTGGACAAATGAGATATACTTTGTCCTTGTCTCACGTTATGCTTGTTTAGTATTTCAGTGATCAGCATTTTTTAAATAGAGGGGAAGGCTTTTGCGCTACCTATACCAAGGTTAATGAACTGTGAGGCTACAAAACCTTGAGGAAAGTTATGCAAAATTTTGATGATTTCTCATTCATCTAAACATGCTCTCTCATCTCAGTCTTGCTGTAAAGCAAATCAAGGACATACATACTTACAGTGGATCAAGTTTCATAAAAAAGGACTGTCGAAGATGTCCTAAGTTAAGTTGGTGGCTTGGGTACAGGATGAGCTGGCCTGGGAGATAGTGGAGTGACATGATAGCCTCAGATGTTTTTATTTTTTTTGAGAAAAGGGTTGAGGTGCATATCTGGAGTATGATTTCCACTTAGCCTAACATGTAGAGACCAAAAGCACTTGATATGTTTATTTTCAGTGGCAGTGGGACTGAATGGGGGATGTCACTTGTGGATGCAGAAGAAATGCACTCAGCAGATACCCATTCTACTCCACTCCCTTTAGCCTTAGTGGGCATATTAACTTAGGAAGAATAAGGAGTATGCAAGTAAACTGTTGATCCATATGAAATGTTGCCCCTACTGCTTGACCCTCACCTTGGAATGAAGGGCTCTCCTTTTTGGGAGTAAATGGACCAGAAGAACAAGTGGGAATGAGATTTTGCTGGTCTATCAAACCAGATGGTTCCTTACATTTTGAAGTATTGTTTGGTTTGTTGTTGTCAGCTATATTGCTGTCTTGGCCCATTAATCATTTCTTTTTACCATGAAGAACTAGAGCCAGCTACACTAATACTGCAGGTTGGTTTCTCATGTGTTGATATTCTTAAATGTTGACTCTGTTGTTAATGCTTGGATGTTATCAGTCTAAGCACGGTTATGGTTAGTTAAAACACTTCATCTGACATACTTGCTGTTTCTAGAATATTCTATTATCCCCTGTCTAGGATGATTGCCATCAACAGCTGTTTAAGATTGTTGTTGTTTGTTCATTTAGTCGAATCAGGCCTAAAAATCAAAAACTGCTGCTTTAAGTTCTTGCGGATTTGTATTTGTTGCTTCAGTAATTCTGTTCATCCACCTTAGACTCTGCCACCTTTTTTCTTTTGGCCTTGATCTTTCCCAGCATGTTTCTTCTCTAGTGAATACTGTCTTCACATTTTGTGGCCAAAATACTTGAATTTTAGTTTTACTATCAGGCCTGAACCGTCTGGATTTAATTCCTTAAGTGTTGACTGGTTCATTCTTGTTGCAGTCCATGGAATTCTTTAACACTAGAATTCAAAAGCCTGTACATAACCCTTCTTATATTCAGGCTGTCACAGCTATTTGTTATTGGTGAGAAAACCTATCTTTAACTGTATGGACCTTTGGTAACAATGTGATGTCTTTGCTCTTTAAAATAGTATCCAGTTGTACCATAGCTTTACTTCTAAAAAAGGATGTATCTCTTAATTTCATGTATGCAATCACCATCTGCTGAGCTGTGTAAGCCCAAGAAAATAAAATCTGTTACTGCCTCCGCTTCTTCCCCATCTGTTTGCAAAGAATCAGTAGTGCTATTTAGATACTCTTTATCAAAAATTTCATCAGTCCACATCACTGGCATGTTTTTCCCAGCCAGCCTGTAGATGTTAAAGGAAACCCTCTCGGCAACTTCTAAGGTAGGCTCTTAATATAGCCATCTGCAATTCTGACTGGATGCTGTGGCTAGGTTACAGGCTCAGGTTCTTGTCTGTGCAGGATGGCACAGCTGAGGGTGGCCTCCCATAAGGAGAAACAGAGAACATTTCTGGCCCTCATTTCAAGGACAAGTGTTTATTGGCTGGCCATCTAAGGATCTGCTGTATGTTCTGCAGAATAGGAAACAGGCCATCATCACTGTTGATGCCCTTTATGACCATTCCCATCACCTCATCCTCTTAGGGATAAGTATATCCAGAAAGTGGAAGAAGCTACCTCAACACTTGAGGAATGAGCTTAAACATCTCCTTGTCTTGCTTTGTCCTGTGCTAAATTGTAAAGATTCTTAAAAGGATAACTTTAGTGGTGGCTGCATCACAGTCTTTACCTGTTCTTGAACTGGCTTCAGGAGAGTGAGTGAGTGTATCAAGTTTGCCCAAGTTTAGAGAACCATCTCAAAGGACAAGTGGATCCTTAATGTGATCATTGTTTTAAAACTAGATGGTCCCAGAGACATGCTGGTGAATCAGTACCTGTTGCATTAATTCTTTGGACTGTCCAGACTCTACTGATGAAAGGGTCTGTAAATGCTATGTCCTGCTTGGATCAGGAACAGGATTTTTTTTCCACCTCTCACTGGTCTTAAAGGGGATGATGGAATCCCATTTAACTCATTCCCTCCAATGAAGGTCTGGAAGTTTGCACTGTAATTTCCAATGGAGAGAGCCTAAGCTTTTTGATAGAATCAAATTTATGTCCCCACATTTCAAACAAATATTCATATCTCTGCAGCCATAGGGATTAATAAAGAAGTGTATAAGGCAAACTCTTCAGCAAGAACTATTTTTATAGCGGTAGTATTCTTTAGGTTCTAGGTCTTAACATGGATTTTATATGTCACGGTAAACACAGTAACTATGAAGTTTGTAATGTTTTGTAAACAACTTACAGTATCTCAGCAACCACTCATGCTGTACATATAGTGTCAGCAGCATTTTATTCATCCAGCTGAGAACTTTCATATAAAGCTAAGCAATTCTGTCTGTGCTACTTGGTTGCTGAGTTATTTAGAAAAAAACATGAAATTTATTATGATATAAATAAATATTATATGAACAATTAAATTATTTTTACTTGTACTAGACAGAGGTCAAATATCAATACGTTTATGTGTGCCATTGTGTAAGCTTTAAGATTAAATAGTAGCATGGTTTTGGAATTATTAATGCAAATATGAACAAGCAATATTTGACTCCTAGAGGCATCAGTAAGATGTAACTGCAGAAACCCTTGGAGGCATCAACTGGCTGTAATGAGTTAAGGCCCTCACTTTCAGGGTTTCATTCCACTGCTGCCACAGGGTGTCTGTATAGTGTTGGTGAATATACGGGACTCCTTTTGACGTGTCACTGAGTAAAATCCACTCAGAGGCATATAGTTCGCACTGGAACACTGGATATCACTACAGTACATAGTGTTTCATTTTACCTTTTTTGAGTGCCAAGGATGTTTGACAGGGTATTAGCCTTGTCAGCTATGGCTTTGCAAGTAAAGAATCTCCACCTATTTCCCTGCCTAGACAGATAGAGCTGCTGTTAGTCTAATCTGTAGAATTCCTAAGAATGTCCTTCAGTCTGTTTCCATGGCTACAGTCACTGGGGGCTGACCTTGAATTAGGAGATATCCTGTTTGACTCCTGCATGGAGTTGGACACTGTTCATTGCATTTTTATGTCCCTTGAAGAGAGTCCAGGAAGTCTAGGCTTTGGCCACCTGTGTGAGGATATAGCACGAGATGCCAGCGTATTCTCTACTGTGTCTTTTGGGACCCTGGTCCTCGTGGCTAACATTACGTTCACAGAGCCATTTGCATGCCTGGCTGTGTAAGTGTTGCAGTGAACTCTAATTTCAGTGGCTATAGCATCATCACTTGCTTGCAGACTTTCTGGTGTCTTATCATTGTCAGTTGGCTCTGAAATGGTGGACATTTTCCCACTGACCTTTGGGAAATAATCTACTTCCCACTGCCAGACCTGGTACAGTCTTTGTTGAGGGAAGCTTCTTTTGCAGAGTGGGGTGTCCAACTTAGCTCTCGCATGGTGCAAGGATTTTGATTCCCCCTTGAAAGGGAACTCCACAACAGTCAGTTACAGTTCTTTGCATAGTGGAGTTGCATGTGTATGCATGTCTGGCAATAGGGAATAGACAGGGTCATCATTTTCTTAGCCCTGCACATTTTCCAGGGAGGTGGGTGAACTGATGGACTTTGAGACATTCATTCAATTCTCTCCTGAAGCCGTCAGCTCAGAATGCTGTGTCTTGTTTTAATCTTCTACATGTGGGGTTTAAAAGAGGTGAACCTGTTTGCACTTAGTATAATGTGGTCTTTCCCCCCTTTGCTTGTTGATTCATTGATTCAGCATGGTAAGAAAGAAATAACATTAGGCTCATTCCTTTATACATTTCTGCTGATTCCATGCCACATTAGAAGCAAAAAAAAAAACATAGACTAAACCTTGAAGCACAGGTGTCCAGTACTGGTAGATGACCCCCCCCCACCTCCAGTAGCTCTATATATATGAAACTTTAAAATTGCTGAAAATGCTTTTAAATTACTTTGCTGTCATACAAATCTTTGCTGTATTGATGTTTCAATATATCTCCACTTGGGGCAGAGCCTGAATGGATAACTGAAGGCAGCAGATTTTCAAAGCTCCATAAACTAGTATAGAATACAGGAAATAAATGATTTTTTTCTAATAAGAGCACTCTGAATAGACAGATAAAAGTCTAAAATAACAAACTATAAGTTTTGGTGGATTTCTGTAAGAAATTTCCTGACAAATTTTATTGGAGACTATTAACAACTGGGAAAATGAACAACCTGAAGAACTCTCATTCTGAACTAACACTAAAAAAGGAACTACAACTGGTGACTACTACACTACAAGAACTATCAATGAAAATGGATTACTTTAAGGTAAATCTGCAAAATCTAAAAGAGAACTGCCAAAAGCAAACAGATGTTTTCAAAGAAATGCTTCAACAACATCAGTTTAAAATAACTTTTGAAACTTCTTTGAGTGACATTGAAGGAAGGCTCAGAGAAGGTGAAACCTAAAGAGTCTTTCTTCTGAAGCAAAATACTTGGCTTATCAGTAAAGTAGATGACTTGGGAAAGAGGGTCAAACATCAGAATATTTGGCTTGCCTGAGAAAACAGGAGGAGGATATATAATTTCCTTTTTAAACACATGTATTCCTGAGGTTTTAGAACTTAGAGGGCTTTTCATTTGGTATTGAAAGGGCTCATCAAGCTTTGGGAAATTCAGCTTCAGCTACAGCTTCAACTTCTGCACCACCAAGGTCAATTATAATAAAGTTTTTATCTTTCATGGGCAAAGAACTGGTGTTAAAAACTGCGTAGAGAAAAAGCCCTCTAAAATGCAACCAACACCTAATAAAGTTTGATAATGACTATTCTGCTAAAGTGCTGGAACAAAGGAAAAAGGCATGGTCACTAATTAAGATACTAAAACAGAACAATATTAAAACTCAGTTGACTTTTCCTGCAAAAATTAAAATCCTGCACCTAAATGAGATGAGAACCTTCAACAACCTGGAAGAAGCTGTATTATTTATCAAAAACAATAATATCATATCTATTCCAGAAGATATGGATTGGGCATCTCCATCCCTGAAGTGAACCACTGATAAGAATACCTGGACTGTTGTAAAAAAGAAAAAAAAAAACAAAAAAATTAATCTAAAATAGCAGTTTCTGCAAAGTCTCTCAAAGTATCTACTGCAACCTAATTATTAATGATACATGTACCAGACTTAAAACTTTAATGTAAACTATATTCTTGTATATATGTGTAACATATATATACAGGGAACAGTATGTGTTTGTATTCTTCTTTTATGCTTTATTTGCTGTACTTGATTTTATATTGTAGTAATAGTTATAATATGTCTTTACTGTCTTCTTTCTTCCTTCCCTTTCTCTTTTACCTTATTTAATTTATAGCAACGTGATCAGTTAATTCTTTATTCCAAATAGACTAAAATGAGTTAAAGCCCTAATAGTCAAGTTTCATTATATATCTCTCATGATTCTTAACAGTAAGTAAATGACACATGTCTGTTAACTAATACAGTAATATTTAAGATTATCAATGATTGTTTTATATGCTAGTAGTCTCTTGTTTAGATTGTTGCTTGTTATTAAAATGAGCGAATGAGACTGCAAATAAATCTTGTATTTCTTACCTGCTATTAGCGCTGTAGTTGGTAACCAACCAGAACCTGCCTTACACCTCTCTTTCTCATAATAATCTTACTGGCTTTTCTATTAAAACTCTTTCACTACTTATAGTTACTACCACCCCTAAGCTCTCCCTACCTTCTCTGCCCATATCTTCTAACTATCCTAACACTTCTCTACATTGATTGTTTTTTTGTGTGCATTCCTCTCTTTGCTCATCCAGCCTGTAACAAACTTATTGTCACAGTAACCAAGTCAAATAATACAGCAGGTAATGCCCTCTTTTCTAATTATGTATCCAAAATATGGAATGCTCTACCTTATAACTACTACGACAGCCTTCATACAGTTAAAAAAAAACATTAAAACTGCATCTCACTGATAACTGGCTAAGCTCTTGCTCTTCACCAGGCTAGACCCTCCACTATGTTAGACCCTATACCACCTTAACTATTTCACACCTCAAGAGGAACAGATAGGTCTGTATTACATGACTGTAGAAATGCATACAATATAATAAAATTGATTGTTATGGTTTAGACGCCAATAACGTTTAAGAAGTTGTTGGTTTACACATGACTCCCTCCAGCAATGATTGAGGTCATTATATGTATCTCTTTAGACTAATGAAACTATTACTTTAAGATTTCTCTGTTTTCACTAATTGTGACTGCTGTGTATGAATATACTGCTATTAATTAAGACTCCCTGCATTTTGTATCTAAATATACTTTGTAAACTTTGTAGTTTTTTTTGTTACGTTCATATGTGTGGAGCTTTTCTTCCTAGGCCTCCACTGAAAATGGACCTGTGTCCAGTGGACTATCCTAGTTAAATGTAAAATAAATAAATGATATAGGAGCGTGATGTGCTATGCTGATAAATACTTGGCTTCGTATTATAATAATTCCTCTAAACACTGCGATTGAGTCGTGTACTGCATTTCACACGTATAGTACAAGCATGACACATATACCTTTAGGAAAATACATTTAATGCATCTAAATACAAATAGTAAAATTAACGGTGTTTGGATTGAAGCTGGAATGGGTTTCTTTATAGGTGAATTGTCACAACACAATGATGCCTTGTTTAGAGATGCAATCATTTGCACTTATTCCGGTTGCCATTAAGGGCTGATTAATTTCATGTGCGAATATTGTCTCTCTGTTTTGGCTGTTGAAGTTGCTAGAGAAAACTGGGATCTGGGATTAATTAATGACTGAAAAGAGTAACAAGCAGGTAGGACTGGTTTAGAGTGAATGAGAAATTTCAGGCATTGTCTATGTGTAGTGCAAGTAGTGCTGGCAGTAATGTGTGATCACATTGTAACTGAACAATGGATTTGTAGTAGTGTTACAGCAACAGCATGAAATGCGGGTACATAGTGATGACTTTCTGATGGCTTTGGCATATTATGTGGTGCTTACTTGTCTATTTTGGTTTGGCAGGCTGTCTGGGACTTGAATTGAATGAGAGAATGCTCGTTTGTTGTTTGGTATACATGGAACACTTGGTGCGATGATATTCTTAGGTGGTATTTGCACTAAGAACACTGAAGAGAGGGAGGGAGGGGGGAAAATGGATAACAGAGTGGTTTCAAGCTGGAAAGCGGTTGAGCAGGGAAATTGTAGCTCGTGAGTGCTTAAAGCTGAAACTTCTCAGAGTTTGAAAGGCTCGTGAACTGGATAGTCAGTTAACAGTTCACTGTTTGTAACTGTGCTTTCTGTTTAGTGTTGCTATAGCAATGAGTAGAGAAAGTGACTGGCTGTCAATTTACTCACGAAATTAAGGAAGTATGACCATGCTACGTGTTTGGGAAACATATTTAGATATCCTTTTGAACAATTTATGTCCCATAAACAAAAGGATAAATGTTAAAACAGAAAACTTGAAATTATAATTTATTCAATCAAAACAACATAGTGAATTTAACAAGAAGCTCATTGCAGATCACACTGTGTATAGATTTATAATATTGAACTGTTGTGCTTCACACTACTTTGTTCACACCTGCATAGATGCCCGATTTGAAAGTTTCTTTTATAATATAGTTATAATTATTTTTAAGTATATTAAGATTAAAAGCATTATAAAAATTATATAAGATGATTTAAACATCTAGCTTTACTGAGCTATATTACTGAAATTCTGTGATTGTTAATAATGTGAATAACACTAACAATATATGTTATCTTAAAGACAAAAAAAATCCTGCTAGACTAAGCTCCAGTCCAACCATCCCCAAAACCCTAGACTTTTTTGGAACTCCATAAACTCACTCCTCAACCCAGGCTCCAAAAAATAACCCTTGTCCGGACCCAAGTAAATCTGAACTCGAATTAGCCTCACCATTCAACTCTTTCTTATTGAGTCAGTATCTAACCTAACAAAAACTTTTCCCAACAACGGCCCATCTCTTCTACATTCCACCTCACCCTAAGTCCCCAAATAATTTCCCCCATGTTTGAGCTTAAATCTGCCTCCACTAACTACATAAAACGGCTTCTATCTCAACTTAATCCCTGTTCCAATGCACCTGACAACATCCCTTCTTCCTTTCTCAAGTCTGCTGCTGATGGTATAGCTTTCCCAATTAGTATCCTAATTAATAGATCCGTAAAGGAATCCCATGCCCCTAAACCCTGGCGTTCCACCTTTATTCTTCCTCTCCACAAGGGAGGCAAAAACAATATTTCAAACTTCCGCCCTATAGCTCTTCTTTCTCCAATCTCCAAAATCCTAGAAAAATGCATCCACCTCCAACTTATGCCTTTTTCTGACTAAAAACCAACTTCTTACCCCTACCCAACATGGCTTCTGACCAGGACATAGCACCATAACAGCTCTACTCATTCTTAGAAACTGTCAATCAAGCCCGAAATTCTGGGAACTTGCTATCCACAGTGCTCCTAGATCTCTCTAAAGCATTCAATACTGTTTCCCATAAGCACCTTCTAAGTCACCTCTCAAACCTAAATTACTCCCAAAACACTCTTTCTTGGTTCTGAAGCTGTCTGTCAGATAGATCTCAGGCTGTGAAATGGAGAAAAGGCAACTCACCTTTCTTACCCACCCCTGCCGGAGTACCGCAGGGGTCCATCCTTGGACCAATGCTGTTTAATATCTTTATCAATAACTTTCACTCTGCTATTCCTAATGCCAAAGTCATCCAATATGCAGATGACTCTACCCTTGTCTGATCTGTGTCTAACCTCCCTGAACTCCTATCTAAAACTCAGACTGCCTTTTCAACTACTGAGATCTGGATGCACCAAAATCACCTTTTTCTCAATGCTAACAAATCTAAAATACTACTATTCATGCCCTCAAAATCTTTTGTCTTTTGATAAAAATTCCTTCCAAGTCTTTAGCCAAAGCAACTCTCCGATCGAAGTTGTTCCCTTTGCCAAACTACTCGGTATAACTGTAGATGAACACCTCAAGCTTGACATCCATATTCAGCAAAATATAAAGAAAACCCACCAAAAACTAGGTATGCTATACAGGAACAACCACTTCCTCTCTACCTCTACCAAGCATACTCTGGCCTCCTCTTACCTCCATCCCTCCCTTCTGTGCAGCACCCTCCCCCCACTAACTAACCTATCCTCTTCCATCACTTCCAAACTTGAAAGCTGTTATAACAAAATTTCTAAATTTGCCACCAAAGCCAAACATTCCACTCATCACTGTGTTACCCTCCAATCCCTCAACTAGTTAGAACTCACAGATTACCTGGACTTCCTCCAGCTGACTACAGCACATAGACTAATATTTAATCCAACCAAATGCCTTGCTCGAACTAACATCCTTCCCCCATACACCCCAAATAGAACTCTCAGATCTGAACACCAAAACTTAATTACTGTCCACAAAGCTAAACGTCCTGCTGGGCAACTTCTCCTCTCCTTCTCCTTGGGTAAGAAATGAAACTCTCTCCCTTCCACACACAGGCCAATGTCAAACACAAACAACTTAAAAACTCAGCTTTACGCCTACCTCTCCTCCAAATGGAAATGTAACTGCATTCTCCCTACCTAGAACTCTTTAACAAAAGCCCCTGGGAGGGTATCCTCCTGAGTTCCTAAGCACCTTATAGCTGGCTATAACCTTCTATAGCTAATTCCCATACGATCTCTCACATTCTGTAAATATTGCAAATAGCTTTTGACTTTAACTGTGTGAATTTGTTAAAATGTATCTGCACAATATTTTTCCACTATGGGCAATATTGCTCACGCTTTGTATTATTTGATATGTATTTGTACTTGTACCTTTATTTTTATTGGACTACTACCTTTACTGTAATCTGTTTCATGGAGCTTTTCTCCCTGGGCTTCCACTGAAAACAGGCTCTCTGGGCCCATTGGACTTCCCCGGTAATCAAACTGGAAATAAATCAAAAATAAATGTCACTTGCTGCAAGCCTTTGCAAATACAGGTTTAGATAATTTTCTGTGTTATAGAAGGATGTTATAAAAGATTGGTGTGAGAAATTAAGCCAAATGTTATGTAACTATGAGAATAGATTCACGCCATGTTATAGTTAATCAGCTACTATTTATACTTAATGTGAAAAGAAATGGGGATACTCAGTAACTGAAAGACCTCAATAGTTAACATAACTCTGATACGTATGTTATGTATGTACAGATGGTAAGGACACAAACATTAATCTATGAATAAATATTTATCCCCAACAGCTAAATGTTAAATATAAACATTGTATTTATAAAATAGTCTCATTTAATACTTACAAACTATCTATGGAGCTCAGATGAAATGGGAAAGAAAGTAAGAGTGATCGTCCATCAGACTTAACTATAAGTTGGACTAGGAATGTATTTCATTCCATGTTGGTTAGGGTTTAAAAAACACACTAGTTTAATTTTGGTATTCATTTTAGATTTTAAGTCTTTAGTTATTATTAGCAAGCCTGACTTAAGTTTATTCTTGTTGATTATTTTAAAGAAAACATTGTTAACTGAGACAGATGATTGACTACAAATTAATAATAAATTAGTACTAGAGGAGGGGACAAATTCACTTAAAAATAACAATATATCATCTCTTCTTTAAAAATAACTTGATATGACTCTTACATTGTTATCTTTAAACACTAATGGCTTAAATAATCCAAATAACAGATCTAATCTACTAAAATATTTAAAATTAAATAGAGCTGAAATAATAATCTTACAGGAAATGCACTTTAAAAAAAAATGATAAATGTATATGGAACCCAAGTGAATATATGACCCTGGCCTGCTCCTCATTTAAATCAAAGATGAGAGGGATAACAATCTTATGGAAAAATAATTCCTTAAGCCCTGAAATTATACACAAATATGTAGATAATGATGGTCTTATAGCTATTGTCATCTTGAAATTTAATAACAGAATGTGGACACTAGTAAACCTATACTGGTTTCCTGGTATTTCGGTGGGAACACTCAAAAAACACCTAGATCTTATTACAGATGCATCTAAAGGAAATTTAATAATAGGTGAGGATTTTAATTTTATCATTGATGCATCCAGAACCACTAACAAAAAATCTCCACGCTTATCATCTACTGCAAAACTATTAAAAAGATGGACTGAGGCTTTAAAATTGAAAGATACAACACTATAGATAACTCATTACTATTTTCTCATCAAGATTATTGATTTGGCATTCAAACCATGATAGACAAATGATATATTTCCCAGGATATTTATACGAAAATCACATCCTTCTCAATAATTCTGTGTCCTTTCTCAGATCACAAATCCCTTGTCCTAAAAATTCAAATGGATTTTAAACCATTAACACTTATCTATATAATTCCTTTGTATGTCACAAAAATTAAAGAATTTAAGCAGTGGTTAATTAATGAACTTCAATTCTTTTTAGATATAAACTACAAGCCAGAAGTAAACACAATAATGGTCTGGGCTTCACTAAAAGCTTATGTATATGGTAAAACAATTAGTTGGTATAAAAACAAACTTAAAGAATGGGAATCAGAATTGCAAGAACTACAAAACCAACTTTTATTATACAAATCTAAAAAGGATTTCAATTCGATTGGAAGCAAAAATAAAACAGAAGATTTAAATAAAAGATGAAATATTAAACCATAAAACTAACTTTGGCATGGAAAGATTAAAAATAAATTCTTATGCTACTTCTCCAAAATGCTTACACAATCTATCTGTTAAAATCAAATGCAATCAAAATGCAATCTAAAGCTAATGCTATTGTTAACATCTTACATAAAGGGAAAGGTAAGAACGTTTCGGAAATAGAAGATATTTTAGATGCTTTTAAATATCACTATACAAAACATTATAAAAGCAAGAACACTATACTAGACCAGTTAAATTTAGAAACTAATCTCCCTAATATAAAAAAATCCCCAAAAAGCTTAAAAAATGAATTATAAAAACCCATTACACACAAGGAAATTATTGAGAAAAATCAAAGAAAGTAAAGTCCCCAGGGATAGAGGGTTTAATTATAGAAATATATAAACTCTTTCCCACAAACATAACTACATTGTTACATAAAACACTACTTTAAATTCAAACACATGCAATAATTCCCCCATCATGGAGATATTTTTTAATCACTCCCATTTTAAAAGAAAATAAAGATTCTAGTTATTGTAGTTCGCATAGACCAGTTTCATTACTGAATAATATTTTGTGTCTTTCGGCTTTTCGCGGTTAGGGGTCGCCACAGCAGAACTCCGGTCCGCTAATGATTGGCAGTAGAGTTTTACATGCTGGCTTGCTGGGCCTAACGCACAACCTTCAACGAAGGAATGCCCATTCACTCATGTCACCACACAGAAGACGCTCTAACTTAGAATCGAATGGGCAACATCTAACTGTGAGGCGACAACGCTACCACAGCACCACCACCGCAGTTTCATTACTGAATAATGATTATAAAATATTCATGTCTGTTGTGGTAAGTAGAATAAAAGTTCAGATATCTGAAATAATTAAC
The DNA here is from genome assembly GCF_019279795.1 of Protopterus annectens. Lineage (NCBI taxonomy): Eukaryota > Metazoa > Chordata > Ceratodontiformes > Protopteridae > Protopterus > Protopterus annectens. Next base: position 478,309,889 of record NC_056748.1, read on the forward strand.
AATGACCAAACTGGGTTTCTACATAATAAACACACACATGGTAATATAAAAAGGATACTGACATTAATTGGTTATTTAAATAAAGAAAATATTCAGAAGCCTTGATAATTGGATTGGATATAGAAAAAGCAATTTGATTCCTTAAATTGGGATTATTTAATTAAAACTTTAGATTTATTTGGTTTCCCTCTCCCCTTTATTACATTCATAAAAAAGGTTTATGAAAATAATTTAGCTTATGTTAAAATAGGACCATTTACTTCACAGGCAATTCAAATTGCTAGGGGTACTAAACAAGGTTGCCCTATGTCACCCATTTTATTTGCATTGGCCATAGAAATACTGGCTATATTAGTATGAAACAATCCAAAGATAAAAGGCATAGCTATATATGACCAATATAATTCCAAGATAATGCTCTTTGCTGATGACGTGTTTCTTACATTATCCAGTTCAAAAGAAGTATCAGATGAGGTGGATTTATTGATAGAGAACTTTCATAGGATCTCAGGACTTCATTTTAATATACAGAAATCAAAATACTGGTTATTGAACAAAAAAAAGAATACAAATTGATAAAAATCACATCATAGGCAAACAAGTCACAACTTTAAACTATCTGAGGATTGAGCTGAGTGGAAATATAAAGGAGATACTGAATATTAATTACAGAAGGATTATTGATACAGTAAATACTCTGGTGAACAAGTGGAATAACTTATTTATAAATTTTGAAGATAATTACAGCTGATAAAAATGGTACTGCTTCCTAAAATTTTGTATGCAGTACAAGCTACTTTGTTAATACCTGAGAAAAGCTTCCTTAAGGAAATAACATCAGTATCGTTAAGATTCCTGTGGTATCCTAAAAGAACCAGAATTGCATATACACACCATATCAGACAATGGGATCAGGGAGGAATAAACTTCCCAGATGTTGAATGTTATACAAAGACTACTTAAAACTGTGATAGATTGGAAACACCCTAATTATACATCTAACTGGAAGTTGTTACATTCAGTTATAAACTTGGGTAAGTTTGGGTTGCAAACTGGCTAAGTGACAGAACCCACAGGGTCAGAGTTGCTGGAGCCATGTCAGACTCAAAGCCTGTCAAGTGGTGTCCCACAGGGCTCAGTCCTGGGTCCACTCTTGTTCGGCATCTACTTTTCTGAAGTACAAGCAAACACAGGAGGGTTATGGCTGACAAAGTTTGCAGATGACTGCAAACTGGGCGCCATAGTCGAAAACACATCTGACACAGATATCCTCCAGAAGGGCCTCACAGAAACGGATAACTGGTGCCAGAGCCATGGCCTGAAGTTAAACGCCAAAAAATGCATAGTCATACCCTTCGGGAAAAACAAGGTTACCCCTAGCTACCATATAGGTGGCAATCCACTGAGCACAGAAAAAGTCATCAGGGATCTGGGCACCCAGGTTGACAGTAGCCTTTCGTTTGGCACTCATGTTGCTAAAGTAGTTAGGAAAACCTTCTATATCGCCCACCTGATCATGAAGGGATTCACATCTAGATCAAGGGAGGTCATCGTCCCCCTGTACTCATCACTCATTAGACCTATGATTGAGTACAATGCCCCATTTGGAATGTATCTGACCAGACACCTGCTGCAGCTTGAAAGGCCCCAAAAGTTCCTCACCAAAAGGATAAAGGGTCTCAAAAATATGTCTTATGCTGCCCGACTGAAAGAACTCCAGCTCTATTCAGTCTCATACCGCTTGCTCAGAGGTGACCTGTGCCTGACATATAAGGCCATGTCAAACCCAGATTTGATGAATATGCTTCACCTCAAAAAATCTAGATCCCTCAGAACCACAAGGGCGGGAGACTTAAACCTTGACACGGTTATAAATAGAACGTGCTGGAGGGACAGATTCATCACCCAGAGACTCCCTATGCTGTGGAACAAAATCCCGGTACATGTGAGGCAGAGCACCTCGCTGGCCTTGTTCAAGAGGAATCTTGACCAATGGATGGGAGATCGCAGATATACCCCAGGGATTACTTCAGTGTCACTGCTTGACAGAGGCACAGCAAAATGATAGGCATAGTTTTTATTCAAACTAAAGGGGTGGCGAAAGCCACATAACTATGGGCTAGGTTTATAAATGCCCTTGGGCAGATAGCCTAGTATGAACCTATGAACCTATAATAATAAATGAAAACAACTTGTTAAAATACTTTAGCTATAGACAAGGATACCATATTATGGTATTTATTGAGTTTAAATTTACAATATAATATAACAAAACCCACTAAATTATATTTAATCAATCATCTTTTTGATACTTTTAGAAAGTTTGTTAATATGAATATGGATTTAAAGCTTTGATTCACAATATTAATCCCTTTAAGCATTACTAAACTTTCCAGATAGGATTGGATTCATGGGGATATATTTACCTGTTGGGAACCAAAATGTAATATGCTGGCAACATTGTATAAAAAAAACAAGTCTTAGATATGCAATATATACTGTCAACTTATATATTAAATTCTCATGAATGGTTAATAGCTCAGAATGTCTTGACATACTCCAGGGACCTATGTAGAATAATAAGTAACTCTTCTTTCCAAAATCCACCTAAATTTATAACTAGATTGTTTGGAATTATATATAATAATGCAAATATGAAGAATGAAACATATTTATATAATTTAATAAAAAAATTATAAAACAACGCCTAAATCAGCATATTGGCAGTATATTACTAAAGGATATTCGCTACATTTAACCTCAGAAAATAAATCAAACATACTTCTTTCAGTTAAATTAACTTCTTAATGTTCTGCAGTCCTATCTCGCCTTCATTCTTTCATATGGGTTCAGAGCCGATCCTCGGCTCCGACTCAGCCAATTACAAAGCTTAAAGTCTCTCAGTTGGCTCGTGGCAAGGTAGGTAATCCCATAGAGCACTAGTAAGAATCCCCAGATCTCGTTTGCCACGTCTACGAGTTCAGAAGTGCTCTCTTTCTTGGCCATGGCTAAGTTGGATTTTCTTCATTATTCAGTTTCTATAGTGATAGTTTTTTGATAATATTAGTAGTTTAGTATAAATAGCTTAACTGTTGTTATTTTAGTAGTAAATTAGTTAGCGTGTTTTTGAATTTTTGCAAATTGTTGAAAACTTGTTGGCCGTTGCTTCCACATGCCCTTTTTCTTTCTGACTGGTATCCCTTCTTCTGTGTGCTAGTTTTTTTTGCTATATTTAGATCTCTTAGACGTAGGTCTATGTTTTGGTTAGGACTATTCTAGCCTTGTGTTCAACTAGAATAAGTAGTTTAAAATTAATAGCTGTGTGCAGTGCTTTTTTATTAACTCTTATTAGCTAGAAATATTTAGAGTGTTTGTTGAATTTATTGCAATTGTTGTTGCAAATTGTTGACGTTGCTTACTCCTCTGTTTAGGGCTAGGTCCATTTAAGTTAGAGGACCTAGTCCTCTATTGCCTTCTCTCTAGTGTGCTGTTTCCTCAGTAGGGCTAAGCCCGTTTAAGTTAGAGGACCTAGTCCTCTGTTTTTGCTCGTCCCTTGTGTGTTGTTCTTGAGCAGGGCTCGGCCCGTTTTAGTTAGAGGACCTAGTCCTCTGTTGTTTTTTCCTTGTGTGCAGTGCTTCTTTAGCAGGGCTAGGCCCGTTTAAGTTAGAGGACCTTGTCCTCTCTTATTGCTTTCCCTCTTGTGATTGATTTTTGTAACAATATGTATAAGGAATCAAAGGATCATAAACCTTCGGGTTTTAAAAAGTGTCTCAAATGTTCTCAAAAAATGTCCCTGACTGTCAGACATAGTATTTGTGTTTACTGCCTGGGAGCCATACATTTTCAGGAGACATGTTCTTTTCGCCACTCCTTTAGTTCTCTGGTTCTTCAGGAAAGGAAGAACAAATTGATCCTGAAAGGTCTCCTTAAACCTTCCTTTGAGGAGGATTTAGCCAGCTCTTCATCATCGCATTCCAGGTCTCCCTCTTCTAAAAAAGAGAAGGTTAAGTCGGCCAAGAAACAGTCCCCCCACACCGACTGTTTTAGCTGGCCTTCCACAAAAAAATTACAAAATTGGACAAACATTCTACCTCTTCTGCTCCACTGTCCTCAGAGCCGGTCGAGATTATTGACATTGACACTCCAGTATTGGTCCCACGTTTTACGGCGCCGACTACTAAACACTTACCTCGGAGCCAGTCTAGAGAATTATTGCAGGTTTCCCCAACTCTCAGATCTCCGATTTTACAGAGATCTAGATCACCTACCTTGTCTTCCAGATCCTCCAAGAGTCTTTCTGAAGAGGATGTAGAGAGAGTAGTGCTTAGACTCTTGAAGTCGTCGGTGCTAGCTAATTTGTTGCCGGCTCCAACCCAATCTGTTCCGGAGCTGTCTAAGGCCATATTACCTGCTTTTGTTCCTCCTCTGAGCCATGTCGGTCCTTCGGAGCCAGAGCTATTGGTACCACTTGTTGTGGAACCGTCGGTTCCAGCATCTCTATTGTCTGTCTCAGAGTAGAGTTCCGCTCTGACACCTTCAGTGCCGTCCTTGGTGCCTAGGAGCCGAAGCTCACCAGTCGGCCCTGACAGGGACTCTTGGACCCGAACTTCTTCTGTTCCAAGCCTACATCTCTGTGCGTCAGCTCAGTTGAGCTCCGATCCTACATCTTTCTCGGAGCCAGTCATTTTGGAGCAGAGGACTACTTCCACTTCCTCAGAACCGGGAGTGTCCTCGGAGCCGTAGAGATCTGCCTTCGAGGTGAAGAGCGTGCTGTCTAGGTCTTCAGCTCCACACAAGGGTACCGATGCTCTTCCCCCTCAAGCTCCGACCTCTGTCTCAGCACCATCTCTCTCCCTCATGACAGCAGAGACCCGCAGCCTTAGGAGCCCCCATTGGGTGGCCCCCAGTCTTCCGAGACCTCCCCAGAATACCCTTCTGAGGAGCCTCCTCAGAAGAGAACTTGCAAAGAGGAAGCATGTAGACTCCCCTGATGAGTCCATCACCTCTGACACTGACCTTGAGGAGTCAGAAGGATCCCCTAGGTCATCCTCTGATATCTCCTTCGTAGGTATCCTAGAGATCCTGAAACAGAGAGGCGGCTGGCCCACTGTCACCCCTTCTGATGAGGAGTCAGTGTACCTGAAGGCTTTCGGGTCTCACCCTTCAGCCTCTTGGGTGTCCCACCTTTTGATGAGCTGTTAGATTTAGTCAGTCGAAAGGTGTGGGAAACTCCTGATGCTGTGGAACCAGTCCCCAGAAGGCCCAACAAATTTCTTTCAGCCACCAAAGGGAAGCAATTTTTGACTAAAGGTGTGCCTGTAGATGGGCATGGTGGTGGCAGCAGCCACAAAGAAGGAACTAATGGAAACTTTCCTTATCTGTCCACCCACCGAACAAGGAGGCTCAAACGATGGACAGATATGGGAAACGTATCTTCTCTTTAGTGGCTTTTACACTCAGATCGCTGAATTACCTCATCCATTTCACTAGGCTTCAGAGAGATCTCCTAAAGGAGCTAGGAGATACTCTCCAAGGTACTTTAGCTGAAGGCATCCCTGAGAAGTTTACTGCTCAGTTGTCTACCTTAAACTTCATTGTTAACCCTTCCATGAGGCTGATATCTTATGCAGCAGATGGAGCGAGCAGGGCAGCAGGTTCAGGAGTTTCCCTTAGGAGAAACTCCTGGATGCGCTTATGTAATTTTGCGGAGCCCTTCAAATCTACATTTACCAATGCCCCCTTTGATGGTTCCTCTCTGTTTGGACCAAAGGTAAAAGATACACTCACCAGATGTGAGCAGGAAGGGAAAACTCTCTCTGCCATGGGAGTATGTTTTTCCGTCCCTTCTAGACCATACCCTAAGGGTCAGAGAGGCGGGAAAATGTGGTTCAAGAAATCGCAGAGATTTTTCCTAGACCCACAAGGTGATTCCTTCTCCAGAAGCAGAGGAGGAGGAAATAATGGTAGATGTCACCCTAGAGATGGGGGGGGGGTCTGCAAACCAGGGTGGCCGTGAATCCTTTTGTGGACATCCCTATCAGCGCTCCTGAAGTGGGGCCCGACTGCGCTTCTCTGGAGCCAGTCGGGGGTTGCTTATCTTTGTACCCAGAAGCCTGGCACATCACCCAAGACAAGTGGGTACAAAAAATAATTTCCAGAGGATACTCCATACCCTTCTTTTTTCCACCTCATCCCACCAAGAACATCCCAGATGTTCCACCCAATCACAGGGATCAAGCAACTATAGAAGTCCAAAAGTTGCTTCAAAAGAGAGTCATCCACGTAGACCAGATAGGATTCGGAACTTACTCCAGATTCTTTTTAGTGCCAAAATGAACAGGGGATTGGAAGCCCATTTTGGATCTCAGCAAATTAAACGAATCAGTGAAGAAGTCCAAGTTCCGAATGGTAACCCTGCAATCTATATTCCTTCTGTTAGGGGAAAGACAATTGGATGTGCTCCATAGACCTCCAAGATGCGTACTACCACATAAAAATGGATAGAGCATCGAGTCATTTACACTTCCAGCTGGGCGCCAGTCATTACCAATTTCGTGCTCTGCCCTTTGGTCTCACCACAGCCCCCAGGGTGTTCAAATGCATGGTGGTAGTAACGGCTCACTTGAGACGTCTTGGATTCCAAGTGTTTCCGTACCTGGATGACTGGCTCCTGACTGCCACCACCAGGCACCTATTTCTACAAGCCAGGGATTCAACCATCCAAGTCTGCACTCAGCTAGGGATTACTATAAATTGGGAAAAGTCTGCCTTGTCGTCCTCTCAATATGTGACTTTTATAGGCGCAGAAATAGACACAGTCGCAATGATGGCTCGCCTTCCTGCAGACAGAATACAAAATCTAAGACAACAGATATACATCCTGCTTCCCCAACACAAAGTCAAAGTGAAGACAGTGCTCAAACTTCTAGGAACTATGACCTCTATTATAACACTAGTTCCACTAGCCAGACTACATATGAGAATTCTACAATGGCTACTCTTTTCCCAGTGGTTTCTTCAAAACTGCCTCTGTCTCATCCCATTTTAATAACATAATCTTGCAAAAAGGACCTTCGTTGGTGGATCCAGTCCAATCAACTAACGATAGGGACGCCATTCATTTCTCGCCAACCCATTGCTACTGTGACCACACATGGCAAGAACACGAGGCTCACTTGCATATCAATTTCCTAGAGATGAGAGCAGTGCTACTAGCATTGCAAGCACTTCATGACTTTCTTCCTCTAGGGACAGTAACAATCCAGTCAGACAATATGTCAGTGGTATGGTATATAAACAAACAAAGGGGAACCAGATCCTACCCCCTATGTTGAGAGGCTCTTCATGTTTGGCAGTGGGCGATATCTTCCCAACGCTTTCTAGTTGCAACGCATATCCTGGGGACGACCAATGTGATAGCCGACAAGCTCAGCAGGGCAATCTTGATGCCTCACGAGTGGTCTCTGAATCAGAAAGTCACGGAACAGATTTTCCGCAAATGGGAACAGCCTTGCTGCGATCCGTTTGCCAGCCCAATGAATTCCAAATGCAGCAGCTACTTCTCCCTTATCTCCCCCCCCCCCCCCCGGGGGGAGACACCGAGAGACGCACTTGTTCACAATTGGCCCTCGGGACTTCTTTACGCCTTTCCTCCCTTTCCACTAATATCGAAAGTGATCCAGAAAGCAAAGATCTTGGGAAGCAGAATGATTCTTATCACTCCTTACTGGCCTCGTCAGATTTGGTTCCCCTTTCTCGGGCCTCACCTTCTGGATGATCCATGGACTCTGGACCTAATACCAGACCTTTATTTCACATATGTCAGGCACCTTCCATCCCTGTCTCCACACCCTCAATTTGACAGCGTGGCTGCTCCACTTCCATCCCTAGTCAGGCTTCATGATTTCTCCCCTGCAGTTACACATATCCTGACGTCCTCGCACAAGCCTTCTACAAGAAAATTGTACGCTAGCAAATGGAAAAGATTTTCTCTCTTGGCACGAAAAAAAAAACGTAGATCCTTACACAGCCTCCATTCCCTTAGTGTTAGAATTCCTAACCGAACTTTTTCATCAGGGATCAGCTGCTACTACAATCAAAGTTCAATTAGCAGCTATCTCCAATTTTCATTTGGGACAACACAAACCTAATCTTATGGCTCACAGATTGTGTAAATCATTTTTAAAAGGCACTACCTTGCTAAGACCTCCCTTTCAAGAACCTGTATCTCCCTGGGATCTAAATTTTGTTCTTTCTAAACTTACCTCCCCACCTTTTGAACCCACACATACTTGTGATTTAAAGTTCCTTTCATGGAAGACCATTTTTCTAGTAGCCATTACATCAGCCAGAAGAGTGTCAGAGTTGCAAGCACTTTCAGTCAAACCTCCATACTTGATTTTTCATAGAGACAGTTTCCCTTCGTACAAATCCGTCCTTCATCCTCAAGGTTTGCTCTCAATCTAATATGAATCAAAGTATTGAACTGCCAGTCTTTTTTTCCTAATCATTCAAACAAAGTGGAATATGAGTTCCATCATCTTGATGTTCACAGGCAGTTAAGGTTCTATCTACATAGAACCAAGGAGTTTAGGAGATTAGATCAATTGTTTGTATCTTTTTTGGAGATGAGAAAAGGTATGCCAGTCTCCAAGATAACGTTATCAAACTGGATTTCAAATTGCATATCTTTTATTTACTCTTCTAATGGCAAAGAACTCCTGCTTAAAATTAAAGCTCATGCTAAGCGATCCGTATCCACATCTGCTGCCTTTCAAGCCAGAATTCCAATGGACAGTATATGTGCAGCAGCAACTTGGGCTACCCCTCATACTTTGATTACTCATTACAAATTGGATTTGACCTCCAGGGGCAGAGCCTCCTTTGGTTCCACGGTTCTTAGGAGTATATTCCCGTGAGCCACCTGAGAAAAAGGTGCTAGGGACGCTGTCCCATATGTAAGAATGAAGGCGAGATAGGATTACAGAACATAAAGAAGTTATGTACTCACTATAATATTCCATGTTTGTAGTCCATCTCGCCCTTCATTTTTACAAACCCACCCTCCTACCCCCGTCCATGTATCCTTGGAGGATCTGGAGACAAGATAGTATCTATCTTTTTTAGGGTTGGAGACCTTTCATCTTTGTCGTTCCTTGTGGAAGTACCTTCTATCACCTTTTAGACAGCAGCAAACAAGATCTGGGGATTCTTACTAGTGCACTATGGGATACCTACCTTGCCACGAGCCAACTGAGAGACTTCGGGCTTCAAACTCATATATAAGAATGAAGGGCGAGATGGACTACAAACATGGAACGTTATGGTGTGTACATAACTTTTTTCTCAATACTAGAGAATATTTAACCGGAAATACCTACATAGATCCTTCTTAACTCCTGATAAAATTTCAAAAATGAAATTCTTCTAGTATTGGGTTATGTTGGAGTTGTCAACAGACTACTAAAGCAGATTGGTCTCATATTTTCTATGACTATATGGAAATTAAAGTTTTTTGGAATGAAATTAATATTTTCTTACAAGCAATTTATACAGACACATTTGTTATGAGTAAGCTTTAATATTATTGAATATAAATGAAGGTCCTTTTATAAATAGACCTAACCTTTATTTACTGTGGACAATACTACCACAGTGCCTACTAGAGAAGATTTCCTGTGATTACTGAAGAAGACAGCACTAATGGAGGTAAAAACCAAAGAACTAAGAATGTTTCCTAAGCCATTAGTCAATAATCCCTGGAAGAAAGTTTTGACATTGATTGACACTTTACAAATGGAATCAATCTCCTCATGAAGACAAATGTAACATATGTTATGATTAATCATCTTCTGTATAAACTTACT